>NC_069115.1:1790000-2007500 GCF_025612915.1 Magallana angulata
ATAGTGCTGTATTTTTTTTCCTGACAAAACAAATAAATACGGTACTTACTTTCCATTAGACATACATCAGAAAATTAGAGGGTTAATCGTTTTAGTTTCTTATACTTGGATAAAACATGTCTATATTTAAATATCTAAACCCTGTCTATAAAAGTTCATTTTATATAAATAATCAGTTGTTTACCATCCAAATCTATAATCATGTCTTTCCGTTCAATTTTCCATCATACAGACTTCAATAAATGAGAATGATGCACATGTATAATAACCTCATTTCTGATGAGCAGAGATTTGAAAAAAATAATTCCTTCTGAATTGCAAACATTCATAAATAAAATCTAGCAGTGTATGAAAAATCAAAATGGTGTCTATCTCCAAAATCCCCTTGAGAAACAGTCACAACTAGGAGTCCGATGAAATCTAACACAGACTGGTCACTCCTTGATTTGTTCAGCAATTATGTCGTCCACTCCACGCAGAAGACTGATAGGCGTTCATGCCATTGGAGGAAGTCCTGCTTTCTCTCGACATTTCTGTATCAAGGCTCTTAAGAAGAATTGTTTCCTAGATAACTCTCGTACTTGCTGCAAAACAAAGGACATTTTTTCTTCTTCAAAATGCAAGTTTAAAAGTAATGTATGATTTTTCTGCTATCTATCTATCAAGTTGATTGATTACGAGTTTTCAAAGGTTCCATCAAATTAGATCAATGTGATCAATATATTAGACAGATTAAGCTTAACAATATCAAAGAATAAAATATAATATTATTTTGATAGTCATAAAAATATTTTGAATTTGAAAAATATTCAAATGATACCTAATAATACATGTTTACATGTACTGTAAATATAGAATATTCTTTTGTATTGATGAGAATGAAACAAAGAGTATCAGGGTTAATAAGATTTTTAAATTTGGGAAGAAATAAAAGAGGATAGCAAGATATCCCAAGCTCTTTTTGTTTTATAAAAAATAACCAGAATGCTATATTTACATTCAGTGTATATTTCCCCTTATGTTTGAATTGGAAATCTGCGACATTCAATTTTTTATGAAATTAATACGGTACACTTTGCTAATTCATGCGCCATGATCACAAATATATACATACATCTACTCCTAAATAAATAAGATTTTTCTGCACAAAGTTTCTGGTACTATATTTTTTTTGTATATAGTTAATACCATGTTAATATGGCTGTTCCATGTATGTTTCATATCCCTGACTAAGAGCGTAAAACTTTATAACTTTAAAACTTTAATTTGTATAGCTTTATAGAGACGATAACAATATTTCATAGAAATACACATCAGTATGAAAATAAAAATTTAAGCATTGAATGCTTATTTTTGGATTTTGTCAGTCCTATGACACACCAAGTGGTGCAGACAAATTATCACACTGCGCTAACGTGCGGTATTCAATTTGTCTGCACAGCTTGGTGTTTCATAGGACCGACGACAACCAAAAGTAGTCATTCAATGCTTAAATGAACACCCTGTCTTTGGTGTTATGGCTGCTACTGACCTTGAGGAAGACGTCAAGGTCAATGACATCCTTACGGAGTGCCTCGCCCAGATAGTAGATAGCGTCCTCTATAGCCTGCTCCTCGGCGAAGGAGTTCAGTAGTCTAGAAATAGAACATTTGTTCAACATAAACTCACAGTAATAACAAACCACAGTCTGTACTATCGATATCTGTTTGGTGACTGGTCATTGTCACTGTCTGAGTGCATGGTGGATAAGTGGTAGCCACTGATTGGAAGTATGGTAGTCAGGGAGTGACTTCTTACAGACTTATCTTTTTAGTAACTATTCACTATCTGTACCATTATTAAGGTGAGGTTTGAGGTTACAGGGAGATAACTTAGATTTCATTGTGACTGACATACATCAACTATACTCTCTAATAGTGGTGGCAATTCACTGAATGTACCACAGTTAAGTAGTGACTACCTAAATACTGACTTACTGTTTAAAAGTTGAATATAAGTGTATAATAACTCTCTGTGCAGTTGTTAAATGGTAACTTCTAACTGTCAAAGCAGTAAATAAGTGGCGTTATAGTGGTAAGTGGTGATTTACTATCTATGCAGGGGTTAAATGGTAACTACTCAACACCTGTACACTGGTTTAGTGTTTGCTACATGTACTTGCTGTCTGTAAAGTGGATATATGGTATGTGCTGTGGGTGGTGGTGATTTACTCTCTGTATAGTGGATATATGCTATGTGATGTGGGTGGTGGTGATTTACTCTCTGTATAGTGGTTATATGCTATGTGCTGTGGGTGGTGGTGATTTACTCTCTGTATAGTGGTTATATGCTATGTGCTGTGGGTGGTGGTGATTTACTCTCTGTATAGTGGTTATATGGTATGTGATGTGGGTGGTGGTGATTTACTCTCTGTATCGTGGTTATATGCTATGTGCTGTGGGTGGTGGTGAATTACTCTCTGTATAGTGGTTATATGCTATGTGCTGTGGGTGGTGGTGATTTACTCTCTGTATAGTGGTTATATGGTATGTGATGTGGGTGGTGGTGATTTACTCTCTGTATAGTGGTTATATGGTATGTGATGTGGGTGGTGGTGATTTACTCTCTGTATAGTGGTTATATGCTATGTGCTGTGGGTGGTGGTGATTTACTCTCTGTATAGTGGTTATATGGCGTGTGCTGTGGGTGTTGGTGATTTACTCTCTGTATAGTGGTTATATGGTATGTGCTGTGGTTGGTGGTGATTTACTCTATGCATAGTGGTTATATGGTATGTGCTGTGGGTGTTGGTGATTTACTCTCTGTATAGAGGATATATGGTATGTGCTGTGGGTGGTGGTGATTTCATTCTGTATAGTGGTTATATGGTATGTGCTGTGGGTGGTGGTGATTTCCTCTCTGTATAGTGGTTATATTGTGTGTGCTGTGGGAGGTGGTGATTTACTCTCTGTATAGTGGATATATGGTATGTGCTGTGGGTGGTGGTGATTTACTCTCTGTATAGTGGTTATATGGCGTGTGCTGTGGGTGGTGGTGATTTACTCTCTGTATAGTGGATATATGGTATGTGCTGTGGGTGGTGGTGATTTGATTCTGTATAGTGAATATATGGTATGTGCTGTGGGTGGTGGTGATTTCATTCTGTATAGTGGTTATATGGTATGTGCTGTGGGAGGTGGTGATTTACTCTCTGTATAGTGGTTATATGGCGTGTGCTGTGGGTGGTGGTGATTTCATTCTGTATAGTGGTTATATGGTATGTGCTGTGGGAGGTGGTGATTTACTCTCTGTATAGTGGTTATATGGTATGTGCTGTGGGAGGTGGTGATTTACTCTCTGTATAGTGGTTATATGGTATGTGCTGTGGGTGGTGGTGATTTACTCTCTGTATAGTGGTTATATGGCGTGTGCTGTGGGTGGTGGTGATTTACTCTCTGTATAGTGGTTATATGGTATGTGATGTGGGTGGTGGTGATTTACTCTCTGTATAGTGGTTATATGGTATGTGCTGTGGGAGGTGGTGATTTACTCTCTATATAGTGGTTATATGGTATGTGCTGTGGGTGGTGGTGATTTCATTCTGTATAGTGGTTATATGGTATGTGCTGTGGGTGGTGGTGATTTACTCTCTGTATAGTGGTTATATTGTGTGTGCTGTGGGAGGTGGTGATTTACTCTCTGTATAGTGGTTATATGGTATGTGCTGTGGGAGGTGGTGATTTACTCTCTGTATAGTGGCTATATGGCGTGTGCTGTGGGTGGTGGTGATTTCATTCTGTATAGTGGTTATATGGTATGTGCTGTGGGAGGTGGTGATTTACTCTCTGTATAGTGGTTATATGGTATGTGCTGTGGGTGGTGGTGATTTACTCTCTGTATAGTGGTTATATGCTATGTGCTGTGGGAGGTGGTGATTTACTCTCTGTATAGTGGTTATATGGTATGTGCTGTGGGTGGTGGTGATTTCCTCTCTGTATAGTGGTTATATTGTGTGTGCTGTGGGAGGTGGTGATTTACTCTCTGTATAGTGGTTATATTGTGTGTGCTGTGGGTGGTGGTGATTTCATTCTGTATAGTGGTTATATGGTATGTGCTGTGGGTGTTGGTGATTTACTCTCTGTATAGTGGTTATATTGTGTGTGCTGTGGGAGGTGGTGATTTACTCTCTGTATAGTGGTTATATGGCGTGTGCTGTGGGTGGTGGTGATTTCATTCTGTATAGTGGTTATATGGTATGTGCTGTGGGAGGTGGTGATTTACTCTCTGTATAGTGGTTATATGGTATGTGCTGTGGGAGGTGGTGATTTACTCTCTGTATAGTGGTTATATGGTATGTGCTGTGGGTGGTGGTGATTTACTCTCTGTATAGTGGTTATATGGCGTGTGCTGTGGGTGGTGGTGATTTACTCTCTGTATAGTGGTTATATGGTATGTGATGTGGGTGGTGGTGATTTACTCTCTGTATAGTGGTTATATGCTATGTGCTGTGGGAGGTGGTGATTTACTCTCTGTATAGTGGTTATATGGTATGTGCTGTGGGTGGTGGTGATTTCATTCTGTATAGTGGTTATATGGTATGTGCTGTGGGTGGTGGTGATTTACTCTCTGTATAGTGGTTATATTGTGTGTGCTGTGGGAGGTGGTGATTTACTCTCTGTATAGTGGTTATATGGTATGTGCTCTGGGTGTTGGTGATTTACTCTCTGTATAGTGGATATATGGTATGTGCTGTGGGTAATGGTGATTTACTCTCTGTTTAATGCTTGAGTTTGGAGTTGAGTCCATGTACTCACTGTCTGTACAGTGGGGTAGTTGTCACAACGGCCTCATCTATGTCCAGTTTGTCTTGGTTGTCAAGCTTCTGTAAGACTTCCTTCACCTCCTGATCTTTGTCTTGTAAGAGTTTGATGTTGTTTTCTATCTCCACCTTCAAAGAGATGAACTTTCATCACTTAAGAAATAAACAGCAATTTTAAAAGTTCACCAGGATATGATGTTGGTTGGTCACGTGATCATATCCTGTGAAGCCCGAAGAGATTTCTAACATTGAATCTTTAGTCTTTAACTATACATTAAAAATGGAAAAATAAAGTTTGAAAATATTAAGCTCAAATTGTATCCAAGTCCAAGGTAAAAGATAAATTAAATCAGAATTTTTATGAAATGAAAATTTACAGCCATCTCCTATCATCAAAAGCTCAGCTATTGATTCTACATTTTTAAAGTTATCTTCGCTTCTAAATAACTCTTAAATCACAAAAAAATTATGTCCTGCAAAAATTATTCCAGGATTACTTAAGTTAAAGATTCTGGCCATCTACTTTGTCAGATTAGAGTTACCTTTTCATTTTCCAGCTCTTTGACCATGACCTCCAGCTTCTCTTTGCCCTTGACAAGGTCAGCCTGTGTTTTGTGTAGAACGTTCATCTCTGCCTGTTTCACAATAATCACAAGATTATAGACAAATAGCAACATTTTATCTAGTAAATATTCTTTCTGTTGTTCGAACCCTTACCCTGTTTATATCACATCTTTAATGTCAATAAGGTAAATATAAAATCCTCTGCAGTGGGACATTGATCATGATCAATCAAAATTTTATCTTAAAATTTTTTTTTTTATAGTGACTGTTACTAATAAGGAAGGATAAAAAGATAATTATTAGGTAGTCAAAAAACACAAAATCTTTTATCTCAAGGGTCCCTTAAATGACTTGCATAAACTAACAACAGTTGAATTGATAGTGTCTGCATGTTGATACCTGTGCTTGTTCAAACATTTCTCGAAGCCTCCTTTTCATTTTGTCTTCGACGGCCGAGAGCAGGGACATCCGGAGATGTTCCTCTGTCACTGTGCTGGTACTCCCAGGCTGAGCACTAGATGTCACTGTAAAATATATCAACCAATCATAATAGAGAAACTCACTGTAAAAAAATATCGACCAATCAATTAACAGAAATTCACTGTTCACTGATATGAAAATGTATTAATAGACTCTTACTTTGACCTACCTGTGTTAGTTCCTGGAGTGGTGTATTGTGGGTAGGGAAGGTTTGATCCTCCTCCATATTGGTTGGTACTAGTGGGGTACTGTAGGGGGTAATTCTGGGTGGGGTAGCCAGGATACCCTGAAGACGCTGGCCCAGGATATCCGGAGAACCCTGACCCCCCGTATGGAGTACTGCTGCTGGGGTACTGGGAATATCCTGGGGGCTGATTCATACTGTCAGGCATGGGCATGGGGAAACTGCTCCCTGGGGATGAAAGAAACAAACACAGTCTTAATATAAACACAGAAAAACAACAGAGTGCATAAAAGAATCTCATATCTAAACAGAATGCATTGAGAATGTACATTGAATTGAATTTGTCAAAATACTGAAGACAAAAAAATTAATAAATCATTGATTCGGAGCTAATGTATTTGTAATTTGTACAACTGTGCAGTCCAAACAACATAATTAGAGTCATCTTAATAAGACTCTGGGGTGTGTTATACAGAAGAATGTATGACAACCTTTTCAGTCTCATGAAATAATCCCACATGAACAGGCCTATGTCACATGGCTGTTTGACACATTGAGTGCCTCGACCCAAAGTTCAAGTTTTTTGTTAAAATGGCTCCAAACACAAAGATTTTGCTACAAACAGTAAATGTGGATCTCAGTAACAAAAACAATGAAGAAAACAATATCATTTAATATTTATTCGTTTGATGAGATATCGGCGCTTCTGATTGGTTGAAAAATTTCTTTGATACCTGCATCAATAAAATTTTCGCCGGATCTACTTTTCTCAACTGCTCTGATCTAACACTATTTATAGAACGGGAATTTCCAAGATAAACACTGTCAACAAAATGTAAAGTTGTGTCTGTTTTATTGTCAGCAAACAAAATGCAAACTTGTGAATATAAAAACTTGAAAGTTTAACCTTCAAAAATAAACAAAACACTTTGCTTGATTCACGAAATAGAAAATTAAGCGTCTTCTCACGATTTCGTCTGCTTGAGATCAATCAACATTTACAGCGAGGCTAGCTGTTCCTTTTATGGATTTCAATATTATAACGAACATATAGGCATATAAACTTTCACGGTAACACTGCTGTTCAAATTTGGTAACGATAATTTTTAAATTTACACACGTAGATGATCGGTCATCAAACAAGAGGCCCATGGGCCACATCGCTCACCTGAGGAACAATAGGTATGATAAAATCAGCTTAATGGAGTCATAATACAAACTGTCTGGACAATGTACAATAATACATGTAGATCCTGTATGAATAAAATCCATTTTCCCCTGGATATTCTTATGTTTATAATCATTAGTCCCCTTTCTGACGGGATGATTTTATAGTCATATCATATGTTGAGTATTGCAGTTCTCAAAAAGATCCTTAACAATAGTTTATATATTAGAATTGTCCTGGGGCCAAAGTCTTAATAATTATAAAGAATCATCTGGCTGATTAGTTTCTGAGAAAATTTTTAAAGATTTACCCTATATATTCCTTTGTTAAACTTTGACCCCCCATTGTGGCCCCGCCCTACCCCTGAGGATCATGATTTTCACAACCTTGAATCTACACAACCTGAGGATGCTTTCACACAAGTTTCAGCTTTCCTGGCTGATTAGTTTTTGAGAAGAAGATTTTTAAATATTTACTCTGTTTATTCCTATGTAAAACATCGACCTCCCATTGTGACCCAAACCTATCCCCAGGGGTCGTGAATTTTACAAATTTGAATCTACACTACTTGAGGATGCTTCCACACAAGTTCCAGCTTTCCTGGCTAATTAGTTTCTGAGAAGAAGATTTTTAAAGATTTACTCTATATAATAATATGTTAAACTTCGATCCCCCATTGTGGCCCCAACCTACCCCCAGGGGTTATTATTTTCACAACTTTGAATCTACACTACCTGAGGATGCTTCCACACAAGTTTCAGCTTTGCCGCCTGATTAGTTTCTGAGAAGAAGATTTTTAAAGATTTACTCTATATATTCATATGTTAAACTTCGATCCCCCATTGTGGCCCCACCCTATCCCCGGGGGTCATGATTTTCACAACTTTGAATTTATACTACCTGAGGATGCATCCACACAAGTGTCAGCAATCCTGGCTGATTTGTTTCTGAGAAGCAGATTTTTAAAGATATACTGTATATATTCCTATGTAAAACTTCGATCTCCCATTGTGGCCCCACCCTACCCCAGGGGGTCATGATTTTCATAACTATGAATCTACACTACCTGAGGATGCATCCACACAAGTGTCAGCTTTCCTGGCTGATTAGTTTTTGAGAAGAAGATTTTTAAATATTTACTCTGTTTATTCCTATGTAAAACATCGACCTCCCATTGTGACCCAAACCTATCCCCAGGGGTCGTGAATTTTACAAATTTGAATCTACACTACTTGAGGATGCTTCCACACAAGTTCCAGCTTTCCTGGCTAATTAGTTTCTGAGAAGAAGATTTTTAAAGATTTACTATATATAATAATATGTTAAACTTCGATCCCCCAATGTGGCCCCAACCTACCCCCAGGGGTTATTATTTTCACAACTTTGAATCTACACTACCTGAGGATGCTTCCACACAAGTTTCAGCTTTGCCGCCTGATAAGTTTCTGAGAAGAAGATTTTTAAAGATTTACTCTATATATTCATATGTTAAACTTCGATCCCCCATTGTGGCCCCACCCTACCCCCGGGGGTCATGATTTTCACAACTTTGAATTTATACTACCTGAGGATGCATCCACACAAGTGTCAGCAATCCTGGCTGATTTGTTTCTGAGAAGCAGATTTTTAAAGATATACTGTATATATTCCTATGTAAAACTTCGATCTCCCATTGTGGCCCCACCCTACTCCAGGGGGTCATGATTTTCATAACTATGAATCTACACTACCTGAGGATGCATCCACACAAGTGTCAGCTTTCCTGGCTGATTAGTTTCTGAGAAGAAGATTTTTAAAGATATACTGTATATATTCCTATGTAAAACTTCGACCCCCCCCCCCCCCCATTGTGGCCCCACCCTCAGGTGAGCTAAAAAGATTAAGTTTACAATACAATAAGAAGAACAGACTTTGAACATTTTCTTAATAAATATTGACAAATTTTTTACTTTTTTAATCTTTAGTTTTTAAGATCTGTATACAAACATAGAATTGTGAGCAAATCTTTGTATCTTGCTTATAATTCGAAGCTTAACACTCAAATATGGTTAGTAAATAGAAATTGTAAACAATTAAACACAAGAAACATGCACTATAACAAATAAAGAACACAATTTATTTTTTCGAAATGAATCATATATATATATATATATACATGTATATACCTACATATTTCCGTCAGCGATATCAAACTCTATTTAAACTGAATAAACTCGAGAAAATGTCGAGCATCTCAACAAAATCTATTGCATTAATCTACCATTACGCAAAAGAAAATGCCGAATTACCGATAGAAGGAATTGTATTTCAGTACCCCTACATCAGATTTTGCTTAATTTGCGCAGGTAAACAGTTAACTGTTTGATTTACCGAAGTATCTGTTTGAATTGATACGTAAAAATCACGAAATACCTGTAGACGATAGTTTCCAGGTTTAAAAGCGTAAATAATGAAAACGAAACGAAAATCCGAACAAGCTAACACCAACACCCTTGTTTGATCCTTGTTGGAACAATTAGAAAATTAATTAATAAACAATAAAAACAGAGGGAAATGCACTTTAGTACGTTGTTAATGCATCAGATTTTATCATTTTCGCAGGTAAACATTTACCGAAGTCTATGTTCCAAATACAAGGCGATTGTTTCCCAAGTTAAAAAGCAAAATGAAACGAAAAAATGAAAACAAGCTAAAACCAACATCACAAGTGAAAATGACAACGCGTTGAAATATTTAACCATAATTTACTTCACAATAATCGGTACCAATGTTATTTCCATGTTTCATAGATCATATTCGCACGTGAACTGTTGCACAACAAACTGCCAGCTTCAAACAAAGAACCTCGTTTTCGAGATGCGGTAGACTGGCGATGCCTGTCACAAGACCAGTCTATCGCAATGAATTGCCAGTCTACGATATATGGAATAACGAGCCATTCTTTATAAGTATTTTCGCAATTATCTCAAATTTGGAACAGAAATCGCCTATAATTTTTGCAATTTATATTTTCCTTTCCCTAAGGATGATTTATGCTAAATTACGTTAAGATTAACTCGGTAGTTCTTGAGAAGAAGATTTTTAAAAATGCACCCCCCTTTTTCTACAGTTTCAAAGTTTTCTCCGCTTTGAATACAGATTGGACTTTTATTTCTGCAATTTATATTCGCCCTCCCATAAGGATGCTTTGTGCCAAATTTGGTTGAAATTGGATAAGCGGTTTTAGAGAAGAAGTTCAAAATGTAAAAAGTTTACAGACGGACAGACGGACAGACGGACAGACAGACGGACAGACGGACGGACAGACGGACGACGGACAAAATGTGATCAGAATAGCTCACTTGAGCTTTCAGCTCAGGTGAGCTAAAAAAGCGTAGTAAAGAATAGGTATGAGTAATGCAGTAGTTACCACAAAGTTTACAAAAGTCGCTTATACATACTATTCTTTGTCGACATATCAGCTATTTTCGTCCACGATCGCTTTTCCTTGGATGGTTATGTCCAGTTGCATATTCCAGCGATCTCACATGAAAACTAGGCCTAGTTTTTAATTGATACGAGTTTTTCTGCACAGTGAATGATATCACAAGCTATCGCATGTATTTTCCTTTCGTTTTCAATTCAGCCGGTTCAGACTTTAACTCACTATTTGTGTTTAATCCATTAAATTCAGCCCAGTAGCTCTGCATCAGCTGAAGGCGAATCCACTTTGAATATTGTTGCTGTTGTTGTTTTGTATTCATACGCGCCGCTTCATTTACATTATTTACATTTTTGATCGATGACACTTCACATTTCTTAATTTGAAAATGTTTTATTAAATGATAAGAAATGAAGATAATAATTTTTCTATTGATCGACGTATCAAAGAAAAAATTGACCGGAAAACTTTTTCATCAATGCGCGTAGCGCATTGATGAAAAAGTTTTCCGGTCAATTGTTTCTTTGATACGTCGATCAATAGAAAAATTATAATCTTCATTTCTTAAATCTATGCATTACATTAACCTGTGTTCCTTGTGGATTTGTACAAAGTTCTGAGGGATAGTAAATACTTTTTCTTCTCCTGTGTTTGGTGTAAATTATCTCGACACGGAAATGTTTGGAGGTCATTAGGTATATAAACTTAGTCAGAAATCATTCACAGAATGATTCATTGAAAATCACATGACATTTATTGACCACTAACCTTGCATCGGGTAGGGGGCCTGACCAGGATACTGGCTGGCCCCGGGGTAGGGGGGTCGGGACTGGGCCATCTGAGATTGCCTAGAGAACACTGGGGGTTCCTCTCCAAACACAATAACCAGAATCTGTATCAGTCCCAACAGATCCGACTGGGGCTGAAACGTAACATCCAGAGTAAGAATGGAAAAAGGAAGTATCAATTTATGATGTAGCTATTCAAAACTTGAAAATGCTGATTTTAATTAAAGTGAACCTAATTCTTATTTTTATATTTAAAAAAAAAAGTAATTAATGGCACATCATGTTTAATAAACAGTATTTGTATTGAGAATTTAATGTAATTCCTAGCCTGTTTATTCAAAATTTCTCTCTCTCCCTCCCCCCCCCTCTCTCTCTCTCTCTCTCTCTCTCTCTCTCTCTCTCTCTCTCTCTCTCTCTGACTTACATATCGCCAGTCACGTAGGTATGGTAGGTCTACCTTCCCGTTGGTGTCCACATTTCTCCCCGGCTTGATCTGCATTGCACTGGTTGGTTTGACAAACACCATGGGAGGGTTATAGGGGTGGGTGTCCAGGATCCAGATACCGATGGGAATGTTGTAAATACTACCTGAATAACAGGATTTCAAAGCACCCAATGTAGTTTTCAGTTTTGTGATGCGTGGAAATACAATGCATACAATAAGGTGATTTAATCCAATTTTTGGCCAACAAAGCATATGAAAGATTACAAGATATGTAAAAAGTCCTAAATGAACAATAAATTGATTGTTATACATAATTATATATTCAGTTATCACTATTCTAGAGACAAATTTATATATTTACTTGACAGTGTACGTTCAACAGATATGATATTACCTTCACATGCAACAGGTAAGCAGTATGATTTTACCTTCACATGCGACAGGTAAGCAGTATGATTTCTATTGATAGACTACCTCTTTATATACATAAAAAGTTACCTCAGTCTGATATCATATGGATTTTTTAAACAGTTTAACCTTAAAAAGTTGCAGCTAATTGCTATTGTTACTTTTAAGTTAATAACAAAACCAGGTAAAGATACCTTTATATCAAAACATGTATCAGTAGGTATGTTGGAGAGGATAAGTTACCTCTAAATATGACAGGTTATTGTTACCTTCATCAGTGACTGCTATTGTTACCTTTCTAACAAAGCAGTTACAGTAACCTTGTGCTAGGTAAAGTTACCTTTAACAAGAAAACAGGTAAAGTTACCTTTAACAAGAAAACAGGTAAAGTTACCTTTAACAAGAAAACAGGTAAAGTTACCTTTATATGTGACAGGTATGGTGCCATCCAAGTTCAGGAGTTCTTTTCTGTTGCCATCATTAAATACTGGAAAATCCAAAGGTCAGTCTTAATAATTAGCTATGTCAGACAAAAAGAGTGCTAATAAGAACATAAATCAAGAGGTAATAATTACTTACATGAATTTTGTCAAGAGTTAATAATTACTTACTAAACGAGTCATGGCTCGGCCGTAAATCTTTGAATTGGGTCATAGCATTTGTCACATCTCTCCTAGCAATGTCTGCGTACTTGTACTGTGCAGGAGAAAAGAGGGTGAATGACTTAACTAGCTGTCCATTTAATGATAACCAGTCAAAGTAAAATCTTAATCAGGCTGAATGATAACGAATATTAATTATGGAGAGGATACAAGATCTCTTTGTATCATATTTTGCTTCATTATTTACTATTTATAAATAATGTGTGATTCAAGCAATATTTGTGGCATACTCACTACAATGAAATGATCATATTGGTAAGAACAATATATCTTATCTAAGAATATCATAATGACTGTGGTATTACCGTAAGAATAAGAAAAGTCTAAAATGGAATGGTACTGTCATTCAGACAGGTTTGACTCCCACATCTGTGTTTTTATTGTTTTAATTTCTTAATTTCTTTTTATTACGATGTCAATAAAGAAATCAAGATTTTTCCTTATATCACTCATACCTCACTCATAGGTAAGACATTTTTTTTTTTTCTTTCATTGTGAGCAGTCAGAGAACCTGCGATAAAGTGGTAACAGGTCGTTTCGGCCTTTTCCTCTTTCGGCCCTAGATACGTTCGGCCCTCGTGAGTTTCGGACCTTCGTCTCTTCGACCTTATATACCTAGTCGTTTTGGCCTGATATAATAACTTAGTGTAATTTTCATAAATGTGTTTGTTAATATTATTTTTTTTTTAATGGAGTCATCCCCCCATTATCGACATCAAAGTTTCCGTCAATTAAGATTATTTTCTCATATCAACCAACGTAAAAAAAAATAATGAAGAGATTATAATATGACAAAAGAAAGTCTACATCGACACATTTATTTTGAATATTTTGAACATTAGTTACTTTTCAATTGAGTCAAATGCTTGTTTCTTTAAACACCGATTGACGGACTATACTCATGAATTAGGTAAAGAGGTGTGAAACCCCCCTTTTTTAAAATCTCTATTACTACTACTGTTACTAACAGTACATAACAGTGATCCTTGACTGCTTCAAACCACCTTCAAAAAATTTCACAAAATTGTTCGATAATCTCATGGGACCCCAAATTGTTTATAATATATAAAACATCCCAAAAAACGCAATATCTCTATAATAAAAGATATAATAAAACATAGGCCAAAACGACTAAGGGCGAAACTACAAAGGGGCGTAACTACTAGGGTCCGAACATATCTAGGGCCAAACGAGGGAAAGGCCTAAACCACTATAGTCTGTCCAAAGTTATTGCTTCCATCAACATGATAAATTTTTGATGATTTTTAATAAAAATACACATATCTGTGATAGAAATACAATTGAAATCGATGAAAGGGAATATATCCAAAATATCTTCATTGAACAATTATCCCTTTTCACTCATAAAATTTCACAGGAATGAAAATTTTCTTATGGAGATTTATAATGGGAAATGTTTACATCTTTTCTCCATTCGGGATACACTCGGATTACAACGCACAACTTTTTAACGTTATCATCCGGGCTTATTAATGGCTGATGCAATGCAAAATCTCCGTAGATTTTCAATTTTAGGATGTGTATTGAAACCTGAAGCGGTAGAGGGGGCGTTTCAAAACAGATAATCTGGACATTTTTCATATTAGTGGATGAATGAAGATTGAGCACAAAGGTATTTATTATTATTGAAATATCAAGCAAAAAGTGGTGGAAGCAAAAACTCGGGACAGAGTATAGAAATCGATAAAGTACATGTAGATATATAATTGATTTGAGATATAAACCCTTCATTTGATACAGCACATACTGAATACACAGTTGAATGAATTTAAGACAAAGAATAAAAATGTGATCAAGATCTGCCTGAATTTACAAATACTTTCTGGTTATCTTTAATTTGCCAAATATCATTAAAATCAATCATATATCCCAGACAACATGTAACTTTACAGCATATGAACTACCTAGCTATCTGAAAGAATCGTCTCATAGACATATAACGATAAAATAACAATTTGACATATTTTCGCTAACAGGGAAGTGCATGACTTCTTTTAATTTCTTTTTGGTATTGCTCAACTGACAGGTTATGTCAATAGGAAGAGAAACGAAACACTTTACATACCTTACTCAAAGCCTGCTTCAAAACTTGATCTGCCCCGGCCATTATGCGGTGACTTACTCTTCTTACTGATTAACAAGTTCTCATTTTTCGGTGATCGATGTCTCAGACTCTGTTGTAAACTGTGCGATTTTGTTTAAAATAACTCATTTAGTCATTGTCATCCACAGAATGAAAAATTGACGTATCCTCTCTGTCGACAAAAAGCTTTAAACCATTTCCTATATTAATGTATACACAAACCTTCACAAGATTATGCATAAAATATTCAATGCGGACAAAAACGGATAACAACAACACCCCCCCCCCCCTTCCCCGTTTGTGAAACACAAGATATATTGTGTTATTTACAGCTCAAGAGCAACGTGACCTTAATTGTTTTACAGTTATTTTATAAACTACCATTTCTATATTTTAAGTACGTTTTTGCTTTTAAATTAAGCTCATCTCATTCTTTAAACACATCAAAAAAATCCCCATGTATAGACCACAATATAAATATGTGTGTGGTCTATACATGGGGATATATATATATATATATATATATATATATATATATATATAAAATTGTCATTTCCACCAGAGACATAAAAAACATGTTATTTATGTCTCTGTTTCCACTGTTAATCTCCTATATTTCCTTAAAACTTAGTAATAATATCATTTCCACAATTTTGAAAGAATATGCTTTGCTATTGCTAACACTGAATGTATGATGTGAACATCTTATAAACGCTTAAGCACATTATTAACATGGCATGCAGGGATCTAAAAAAAATTCAGGGGGTGGGGGGTTACGAGATAGTGGTGTATGAAACATATATTTTGATAATTTTACTATGTGAATTTAATAAATTTTAATTTTCCAGGGGAGCTGAGTGTCTCAAGCAAGGTCAAATATGCACCAGCTGTACGTAATTCATTGACACTTGTGCTAATGAATAACACATGCAATATTAACTAAAATTAATGTGCACTTTGAATTCATGAACATTTTTACGGAAATGTCAAAGAAATATATGGGTGTCAAACTTCAAATTGAATCAAATGTGTTAGATTTATTGCTCCTGGTTTTTCTCCAAAATATTCAGCATGCCCTAAATAAATATTAAGTATATATATTTTTAGTAAGTCTTGTGTTTTACAGTGATTGTAGCACATAAAAAATAAGCCTAAAGCATGCTCTTTGCCACAACTGTGCAGGTTTGCAATTTTGGCTCCTTGGATATACCCTTGTTCTAAATAAAGTAAAATATAGCAAGCAAATATGATTTATAACATAACGTTTTTCAAACATGAATCATTTTATTTTAAGTATATTGTACATGTACTTAATTCAGTCTGTAGAAACTAAATGCATTTAAAATATACATGAATATGCATCACAGTCTTATACATTAAAAAACAAGAACAACATGCATGTCTGAGATAAAAATTGAAACAATACAAAATGAAACATCCACTCATTGTGCATATTTGAACTAGCTAGCTCTAGTCCTTTGTAGAAATTTACAGTAACAGACATCATACAACACCAATTCCAGATCCTGGGAAAAAATCTCTTCCTTCAATTAAATTTGAACGCATTCCTTTCTCTTTTGAACAGATCTATATGCCATACAAATATAAATCAATTCACAAATTAATAGTTGTATCCATGGTAACCAAAGTGGATGTCTGTTGTCATGATTTCCCCATTCTGAACCTCTGTCTCCCAGTCCCTACCCCTCCACGGCGATGACCTTTATCTGACCTTTGACTTCCTGTTGATTCAGAGCTTTTACTTTCACTTTCCTTTTGAGTGTTGTCTACAACAAGATATTCCAGAATACATTAACTGCATCATTTTTTTCTTTATTGAAATGTTGATGACAATCCGGGATTGCAGTACAATGATTCAATACATACCACCAAATAAATCTAAGGGGGGCTCCAAAAGAGCTGACCGGTCATTACTGTGAATAAATCTGAAATATACATGCATATACACATTTCAGGATTTTTGTATTAGAGATCAATATTTAAATAACTGGTTCACCATAATTAGTATATAGAATATTGTGACATAATTGTGAATACTATGATGGCATAGTTCAACTGTTCTTCTCTAATATCTATTTACTGCCCTGCATGCATGCCTTAATCCCAGGATTTCCACATTTGCCTAGCTGCAGGTCTGTACCTCTAGAGCTATGGGAAAATTGGGGTTGACTAAAATATTGTTGCTCTAATTTTTACTTGCCTTAGACTTTCTCTTAAACATACATTTCACTTTTTTAACTGACATTGAAAAGTAAAGTATGATAAATTCACATGCAGACTGAGAGTCACCATTTTTAAATGTACACAAACATATACACTACTTCACATTACAGATCTGGTGATATAGTCAGTTTAAGACAATCTAAATGAGTAAATAAAGTGGCTTTTTATGTTTAAGAAATTTCTTGGTTTGATTATTTGTATTCAATAAATACATTAGGAAATAAGGTGTATAAGCCCAAAACTCGTGTATTTTTTTGGTAACGGTAAATTGCAAGTTTTTTGTTTAGAAGGAACTAAAGCTCTATGGCATGTCAACCAGAAATTTTCCCATAGAGCATACAGATCTGCAGCTAGCATTTATCTGCAGCAAAGGAAGTTTTGTGTTTTGATAATATACTTGTTAGGTACATGCATGTCGTTAAAAGCAAACTCTATGTTTGATAAGCTTACTTACTTGTAAGCGTAGCTCCCAAGAAGTGCGAGTCCTGAAAACACAGCCACTAGTAAAATCTGTAGAATTAGACTCTGTCAAAAAGAAAGAGAAATAGTGTTAGAATAAACAGTACATTCAGGAATATTCCAAACATTTACAGCAGCACTGGGGTATATACAGTGTATACAGTATGCGCCTATTTATGTAACTTGAGGATAACAGTACAGTTTTTCCCTCAGTGTTCAGATATAAATGTCGGTTAGAGATTAGTCAGTGACATTTGATAGGTTTCTCTCTGTTGTCAGATGTCTATGTCAGTAAAGGATCAGACAGTGATATGGTGTTTTTTCTGTGGTAAGAGGTCTATATAAGTGAAGGATCAGTCAGTGACACAGTGTCTCTCGTACTCTGTGGGCAGATGTGTATGTCAGTAAAGGATCGGTTAGTGACATGGTGTCTCTCTCTGTGGACAAATGTCAATGTCAGTAAACAATCAGTCAGTGACACAGTCTCTCTCTCTCTCTCTCTCTCTCTCTCTGTGGACAAATGTCAATGTCAGTAAAGGATCAGTCAGTGGCATGGTGTCTCTCTCTGTGGGCAGATGGTAATGTCAGTAAAGGATCAGTCAGTGACATAGTGTCTCTCTCTGTGGCCTGATGTCTATGTCAGTAAAGGATCAGTTAGTGACATGGTGTCTCTCTCTGTGGGCAGATGGTTATGTCAGTAAAGGATCAGTCAGTGACATAGTGTCTCTCTCTGTGGCCTGATGTCTATGTCAGTAAAGGATCAGTTAGTGACATAGTGTCTCTCTCTGTGGCCTGATGTCTATGTCAGTAAAGGATCTGTCAGTGACATGGTGTCTCTCTCTGTGGGCAGTTGGTTATGTCAGTAAAGGATCAGTCAGTGACATGGTGTCTCTCTCTGTGGTCAGATGTCTATGTCAGTAAAGGATCAGTTAGTGACATGGTGTCTCTCTCTGTGGTCATATATCTATGTCAGTAAAGGATCAGTCAGTGAAATAGTGTGTATCTCTCTGTGGTCAGATATCTATGTCAGTAAAGGATCAGTCAGAGCCATAGTGTATTTCTCTTTTTGTGGACAAATGTCTATGTCAGTAAACGTTCAGTCAGTGACACAGTGTCTCTCTTTCTCTCTTTGGACAAATATCAATGTCAGTAAAGGATCAGTCAGTGACATAGTGTATCTCTCTCTCTGTGGACAAATGTCTTTGTCAGTAAACAATCAGTCAGTGACACAGTCTCTCTCTCTCTCTCTCTCTCTCTCTCTGTGGACAAATGTCAATGTCAGTAAAGGATCAGTCAGTGGCATGGTGTCTCTCTCTGTGGGCAGATGTTTATGTCAGTAAAGGATCAGTCAGTGACATAGTGTCTCTCTCTGTGGGCAGATGGTTATGTCAGTAAAGGATCAGTCAGTGACATGGTGTCTCTCTCTGTGGCCTGATGTCTATGTCAGTAAAGAATCAGTCAGTGACATGGTGTCTCTCTCTGTGGGCAGATGGTTATGTCAGTAAAGGATCAGTCAGTGACATAGTGTCTCTCTCTGTGGGCAGATGGTTATGTCAGTAAAGGATCAGTCAGTGACATAGTGTCTCTCTCTGTGGCCTGATGTCTATGTCAGTAAAGGATCAGCCAGTGACATGGTGTCTCTCTCTGTGGGCAGATGGTAATGTCAGTAAAGGATCAGTCAGTGACATAGTGTCCCTCTCTGTGGACAAATGTCAATGTCAGTAAAGGATCAGTCAGTGACATAGTGTCTCTCTCTGTGGCCTGATGTCTATGTCAGTAAAGGATCAGTCAGTGACATGGTGTTTCTCTCTCTGTGGGCAGATGGTTATGTCAGTAAAGGATCAGTCAGTGACATAGTGTTTCTCTCTGTGGCCTGATGTCTATGTCAGTAAAGGATCAGTCAGTGACATAGTGTCTCTCTCTAATGTTGTCAGATGTCTTTGTCTCAGTAAAGGATCAGTCAAAAATATAGTGTTTTTTTTTTTCTGGTCAAATGTCTTTATTTCTCTGTGGTCAGACATGTATGTCATAAAGTTCAGTCAGTGACATAGTGATTTTGATTGTTGCTGCTTACCTGTACGGCAGGCTTCTGAGGTATGAACTGGTCACACACCACAACAAGGAGACCCAATAATAGCCCGGCCCCTCCCCACACCCAGGGACGCCTCGCATCCTCTGTCAACACAGAAATATAAAAGACGTAAAACTTACATTTACTTTTAAGGCCAAAGAAAAGAAATTTTAGTTTCTCTGGAACTGTCACATCAGCAAGGTTAATTGCTGTTGTATAGATCAGTATAGAGAAGATTAACTAATTTCTTCAATTTAAAGTTGAAAAGAGAAATTCTGGTTATTTTTATGAGCAAATAGTAATATAAAATTAAAACAAAATGCTTTGTATCATGTTTTGAACAATTTGGCCTAAGAAACTAAAGATTTTTTTTATTGGCAATACCTGGAAAGGTTTCTCAGCATCTAGACGACATGTGTTAGTTGATTTACATACAAACAGACTTAAGTATAACATGCCTTAATCAGACTATGTCGGTAAAAATCCATGCTGCAGCAATGGTTACTGTTCAGTTTTAACAGTATTCAGTTTTATGAAAAGTCAACTCACAAGTCATATAGTCAACCATTGACAATCTATTTTGCTATTTGTAATTATTCAATCTATTCTATAAACTGGCATCATTATCAACATACCATTAATATGACTTATAATTTAAGGCTTGCTAAATGCATTTAAAACATCTGAACCTAGCCAACAAACTTTTTGAAACATTTCAATTGATATTTGAATTTACTTAATTTTTTACTGTGTAGTACATGACACCTCACATAACTAACCTTTCCTGGCCTTTGTCATCTCTTTTCTTGTTTTGCTAATGGCCTCGGCCAAGTCTTTATCACTTGGTTCAATTTTAAATGCTTGCTTGAAAAAAAATAAAATAAGTAAAAATTAAGAACTTTCGATAAAACTTATGCAAATTAATTCTTAGTACATAACATCTGATGTTAGACTAACAGTAGTTGCTTATTTTATGCACGAAGAATATTTTCTCTCTTTCTCTCTCTCTCTTTCTCTAGGGATAGGGGGTTGCGCTGTATGTATCATAACCATTAAAATTAGTACCTTTGGCATACTTATTGTACATTAAGGACGTTGTTAACTCAGGGTTTGAGTTCTCAAATCTGGATTGTTAAAAAGTTCAATTTCATGAGTAAAATTTGTTTTAAATACAAAAAAGTATTTATGAAATGAATTATCATTAATATAACAATCGATATTTTTACTAAAATATGGAATTCGGCTCTGACAAAGTTTGACTTTTAGCAAAACGGAGGAAATTCGAACTAAATTTTTCAGATTTTGTTTTCCACTGAAATATTTTTGGTAGTACTATGATATTTAAAGTTAAGATTTTATTTGTTAGTCAACATAATTTTGCATATTTTCTGTTGGTTTTATCTTGCTTTTTCGTTTAGATAATCGTATGGCACACACTACATAAATATTGAAAAATGCTTAAAAATGATAAAAGACACCATATCTCAAAATTTTGATCATTGACCGCATATGAATTTTATACCAGCAGAGAAAGGTCAATATACTTAGTTTAATACTTCAAATGTTTTAGCATTATCATCATTCAGTTTTTTGTTATATTGAATCAAAAATGGGTAGTAATTTGAAAACTGATAGAGGAAATTCGGACTAGAATATCTATAAATATTGTGAATGAAAACTTAATGCTTTGTATCTATTTAATGTCACTACCATTCATAAACTGTATTTCATTTGTTAAAGAGTTAAGCAATTTGTATTATTTTCACAATTAAAAAATCTGAATCATAGTTAAAAAATTTTATGGATTTTTCTCGAATTTCCCAAAAATATTCAATGGTCATTAACTCAAAAAGTAGGTCATTGATCTACTTTTTTGAAAGTGAAGAATAACACTACCATGTAAGGTCTATAACACACAATAGTTGGTTTTTCATTATCATCAGTGGAATTTTTTTTCATTCTGAGTAAACGTCATCCTTAATACTCTCTCAAAAATTCTTTGACATAAGTTGATACCTAAATAACACTAGGTTGACAATGATGCAAGGTATGTGTAATTCTTGCTGCGTTCGCCAGAACGTTAGCACCGTAAAACATAGAGAAATTAGATGAATAGATACAAACTCAAAAAAGTAAACCACATGTCTTTTTTCATTTTAAATGGCTTTTCTTTAATCTTGGATTGCATTAATTGACACTCCAAAAACATACAAAGCTCACTATGCTTACCTCATAAGACAACAAAGCTGTTTCATGATTTCCAACTGCAAAATGCACTTCTCCTTTCCTAAAATAACCCTGGAATTAAATATCAAAGTAAAAAGCATTCATATTACAAGAAAAAAGTCTAAGTCCAAATGTTAGATCATCCTTCGAATGAAGGTCAGGTATTCTGATAACGAGCTATTTAGACTCTGTCCCAAGACATCCTGGATTCACATTTCATTTAATTGCTTGATAATTAAGAAATGAACGCAATGTCTACCCAAGTTATACTCGTATAACCTGGGTTGGGGCAATTTACGCTCCCCATTATAAATCTCCGTAAGGTATCTGTTTTTGTTCCTATGAATTTTTGTGATTTAAAGATGATAATGTGTCAATGAAATTATCTTGGAAATTATCCCTTTCAACTATTTCAATTGCACTGCTTTCACAGGTATGTGTATTTTTATCAAAAATCGTCCAAATGTGCTGCATAAATATCTTGGGACAGACTATAGGCTGATATCCATGGTCGAGTTATAGAGCTCTCAACGACTATTACACAGTAGGTGGTTTATCGTTAATAGGGAAAAAATAGTTATCACAACCTTATGTTCCAATCTAATTAGAATTAGATCCTTCACGCTCTCGTATTTGATATGTCCTCACAGCGACATATCAAATACGAGAGCGTGAAGGATCTAATTTTAATTAGAATGCCTTATGCTCAGGATAAAAAATGTGACACAGAGCTGCAACTACCTTGGCCCAGTAAGGCTGTAACTTGATGGTCTCCTTGGCGTCCTCTAGTGCATAATAAAACTGCTGGAGTTTCAAAAACGCAAGGGATCTGTTGCTGTACAGCACGTGGTTTTTCCCGTCCTTTTGAATGGCATGCGTGTAATGGATGACAGCCTCAGCAAAATTTTTACGACGAACACAATCATTGCCTTGGTTCTTTAGTGACTCAACCTAATCCCATTATGAAAATAGCATGTATTTCGGGTATGTAAGATTAACGGTGGATATCTGGTTTGTTAACATAGTTAAATACTTTTAATCTTAAATCAATTTTATAAAAAATATTCTGACCAAGTTCTGCACTTATTCACTGATTTTCATCGAAAATGATTGTAAATCATTAGTAAATAACTAAATTACGTATATGTACCTCTTCTGCTGTCATCCTGAAGTTCTACTTTCATTTTTAACGAAGTGAAAATTCCGAACCCGATCGAATGTTCAGATTTTGTGCATTCAACTAATTTTTCTTTAATGTGTGGTAGATCGGGATTTCGTTTCTATTTATTATTATTCGTATTCCGATCCCGATGTGATTTATTCTATTACTTTGGTAACGCCCACTTTAAACGATAGCCAATAACGTTAATGACAGTTGTCTATTGTTCTGTCCCATATAAAAAGTCGTGTAAGTCATTATTTGACGAAGGAGACGGCTGGTTTCGCTAGCTACTTTTCTCCTGAAGCAGAGAGGGGGAAGGAGACGGCTGGTTTCTCTAGCTACTTTTCTCCTGAAGCAGAGAGGGGGAGGGAGACAGCTGGTTTCGTCTCGTCTGTCTATTTAAGGTCCCTGTTAAAGTTAGGTTTTAGGGTTGTGGGATTTTAAGTATTTGCTATTGACTTGTGTTCTTATTTTGTTATAATAAATTTATAAAGGGTTGTTAATCTTGGTTTTCATTTACTTTGAGTTTTGGTTTATTATATCTGGTTTATCTATATCGAGAGTAAAGTCGTTTTCATACCTTATCTATAATTTAGTAAAGTTTAATTCTTAATGCAGAGGTCAAATTCAGTCTCAAAACAAAAATAAACACAACGCGAAGTACTGATAAAAACCTATACGGCACTGACCTGCTACATTATTTGGTGAACCGTGACCAGGATAGGGTTTGTACTACAATGGTCAGTGGCACGAGCTACTCACTTTGAGAGCCCTATTCAGTGATTCGGACTTGGCTGAATTCTTTTGTTGTCAGTTTCTATTGTATTGTGTTTTTTGGATTTCTTTAGCTGACGCGTTTCTTTGTAATTGATTTGTGGGTTTGAGAATTCATGTTGTTCGTGAGTTGAAATATTCAGTAGATTATTTTTGTACTTGAATTTTTACGCTGCATTTTTTCATCATGCAGTTATGTTTAGAGATGATAGAGAATTTTTGCGTGAGAGAAATTATTCCCCAGCACATATTCAGACCGGGAATGGTGTCCCTTATGAAAGTTTGAATAAGTCTAACGAAGTTAGAGTAAATACTATTGATAGACGGATAGAAGAGTTATCAGCAAATTGTGATGTTTTAGAGAAAGAGCTTAAAACGAAGTATTTAAAAAATGGTTTTGCTTTTGAAAATGTTTGTCAGAAGGCTAAAGAGAATCAAACGCACGTGCAATCTGACAGTTATTTGACACAGTCACGTCGTTCAAAGTATAGAAAAGAAATTAAGTCGCCAACATTTGATGGTAGTTTTGATATTCATGAATTTTTCATTCAGTTTGAACAGGTTGCTAAGTGGAATGGGTGGAGTAAGATAGAATGTGCAAGTCAGCTTATTATGAGTTTACGGGGATCTGCAAGACATGTGTTATCCGAAATTCCATTGACAAAGGCTGACAATTATGGTGATTTAAAAAATATTTGCAAGAGTTATTTCAATCCCGGAGAAAGTGTGAAAGCTTACCAAGTTGAGTTTAAAACAGCGCGTAGACAAAATGGGGAAACAGTTGAAGATTTTGGTTATGCTTTGAAAAGGTTAGCCTTAAAATCTTATCCACATATACCCTATAAATACTTAGAACCTCATATTGTTGACCAGTTTATCTTTGGTTTAGGGGATATTGATTTGCAAAAGCATGTTCAGTTTAAACATCCCTCCACAATTGAGAAAGCGATAGGTTTAGCAATAGAATATGAGAGTTTCGTAAGTAATTTTGTCGCAAACCAAATGCCTGTTTCAGTTCACACAAGTGACAGCGATTTTATTAATTTAAAAGCATTTATTAAAGAAGAAATTCAGAGAGCGTTTTGTGAACATTTTGTTGATGAAGTTGAGTCTTTACAGAATTCAAACACGTCTGTTTGCAGAAACTTTTCCCATAAAATTATCAGTAAATCGTGCCATCTGGTTGGTCATTGTTCTGAAAATTCAAGCTCTTTAGAAACAACTCTTACTCTCGAAAAACCTTCAGGGACTAATGCCATGGTCGGGTCATTAGTATCAGGCCGTTCAAACCTTACCGATCACAGTCGACCATTCGAGGTAGAGCTAGAGTCGCAGAACCAAACAGAAACTGGTAAAACGCCGGGTAAAGTTCAATGTTTTGAAGAAAATGCATGTTTTGGTGAAGTTATTACAGCACACGATGTGCCTGTCGACTCAAAGTCCAATTCTACATGTAATTCTGTAACAGATGAATCCGAGTGTTCTAACACCGAGTTTCAGACCGATTTTGATACAGTTGCACCTTTGGTTAAAATTTATGAAAAGAGAGAGAACGAGCACATGGCTAATTCTATCCTGAAATGGAAGCTCGATGGAAGAACTGTTCCCCCTGGTAAAGTTTATTCTTGTCTGAGCGGTGAAATCCCCTTACAGTTGTCGTTAGTGGGTACTACTTCTATGTACCAGCCCGTCGACCCAGTATTGTACCCTTACTGCCGACCTGAGCATCCGAAGGGAATTGGCTAAATGTGTTTTGATATAACAATGTCAGTTGAAAGTTAGAGCGGTGTAGCATTTGCGTGTTCTTTGATTTGTTTATTTTTGGCTTATAAACTAAATTAGATTTTTTTGTAAAATTTGATAGGTTATTAAACACGCGTAAATCTAGAAGGTTAGTCTAACAGTAACTACCCTCTGTCGATCTTGTTGACAAAACTGGGATAGTATGCCTGTTAATAACCCGTGTAAACATAATACTTTTATGTACTGTAAAGTTCCGTGTTCTGTGTGATGATTTGATATATGGATTCCGTTATGATATTTATGACATGTTTATTAATAATTCTTTTGATTTTCCAGACCACGTATTCACCAATTTTATTGCAGTTTATCCAGACACCAGGTTGATTAATGTGAAGTTTGGAATTGGACTGGAACCTGATACATTCAACCCCATATATTTCAAGTGTCTGGTCACCTTCATAATATCCGATGTTATACCGGTATCCACTGTGTTCACCCTGGAATCAGCGATATATCCGTGATTATTGTGTTAATCGTGTATAAATGTTGTGTTGTTCCCTTAGTATTATATTCCGGAATGTGTTCCAATTCGTGATTGCTGAGGACCATGAAGACTGGTACTGTGAAGCCACGGTGAACTTAGCAATGTGACATATTCCCCTGATTGTGTTATATTTTGCTTATTTTGTATGTATGTTTTTGAGGGAAATTTGATTGAAATGCACCACTTGATTTTAATCAAATGCATAGCATTTGTCATTAAGGGGGGAGGAATGTGGTAGATCGGGATTTCGTTTCTATTTATTATTATTCGTATTCCGATCCCGATGTGATTTATTCTATTACTTTGGTAACGCCCACTTTAAACGATAGCCAATAACGTTAATGACAGTTGTCTATTGTTCTGTCCCATATAAAAAGTCGTGTAAGTCATTATTTGACGAAGGAGACGGCTGGTTTCGCTAGCTACTTTTCTCCTGAAGCAGAGAGGGGGAAGGAGACGGCTGGTTTCTCTAGCTACTTTTCTCCTGAAGCAGAGAGGGGGAGGGAGACAGCTGGTTTCGTCTCGTCTGTCTATTTAAGGTCCCTGTTAAAGTTAGGTTTTAGGGTTGTGGGATTTTAAGTATTTGCTATTGACTTGTGTTCTTATTTTGTTATAATAAATTTATAAAGGGTTGTTAATCTTGGTTTTCATTTACTTTGAGTTTTGGTTTATTATATCTGGTTTATCTATATCGAGAGTAAAGTCGTTTTCATACCTTATCTATAATTTAGTAAAGTTTAATTCTTAATGTAGAGGTCAAATTCAGTCTCAAAACAAAAATAAACACAACGCGAAGTACTGATAAAAACCTATACGGCACTGACCTGCTACAAATGAATAAAACCATTTAATTCTTTTTGTATGTTTTTGATAATGATATCTTATTGATTTTTCTCTGCGTAATAATGTCAACAAATTTTGAGATACCTCTGTACTCGAGATCATGTACAACTTAAAATAAGAACAAAACACGTACGACTTGATTAATTCGAAACGCGCGCCGATTTCAAATTTGTGAAAATAATATAGAATCTACATTTTATTTAAAGACAGAGGTAGGCATAATAGTTTTTTTTAAGAATGTTGAAATTTTAGCCGTTATTTTATCTATTTGTTGAGGGATACTGTAGTCTAATTAAATCTGCGTTAACAATCAAACATTGTAGAGTAATCTATCGCAAATTCTATAATGAACCTGATGATGATGATGAAACCTGGAAACATTAAAAGACATCGGCAGTTTAATTAGGAAAACAAATTCAATAACTTTCAAAAGTTTCGTTTTAAGTTTCTGTAGACATATTGTACTTTGTTTTTAATGATTAACTTTTGTAGGTAAGGTAAACAAATTCACGATCTATGAAACATAGGGGTCTGGGTGGCTGCTGTTGGAGAAACACTTGATAGTGAGGCAGTAACCAATCATTGAACCATGAACGGCGACTCTTTCTTCCGACAACTGAAGCAGCTTTGCCGTGTGGTGGAGCAGGGGCTACAGGAAGTGAGCGATGAGGTCGACAATAACCGATCCAAGCGCGGGCCGGCGGGCGCCAACAAAAAGATCATGGATCTGAAATCGGATGTCGAGGAGATGCAGGTGAAAAACGATTAAAAAATTACTTAATTTGAAAATTTCCATTTTTCTGTTATATCAATACATGTAATATAAAATTTCTCTGTCGCTGACTCCTGTTTATATTTTTATTGCTATGTGCCAGTTGGAGGTGTGACTAAAATCCATCATATTGAAAAATAACTGATTATTGTCATTTTTACTGAGTACATAATGTACACATCTTTTAAATTTTGTAAATATGTCTTGTTTTCATTATCTGCATTCCCAAGTTAACTCAAGGTTACAACCCATTTGCTTCATAGTACACTATCCTGCCATGGTCTCATCTGTAGAGAAACATCTTGACCCACAGTTGAAACCAAAATAAATTAGTGCCCATATAAAACAAATAAGATAATTAAAATATCCGATCCATATTAGGACCTAGTTTTTCTAACCTTGAATATCCATCACGTACAAAATACTCTGTTAATAATTTAAAGCATTTTAGAGTAGAAAAAGATTTACCGTGAGAAATTTCCAAACATATTATTACATGTAACTAAGCAGTAATTCATTAATGAAGATTGCATTAAGGTCTATGGGGAAAAGCACATTTTTCAAAATAAAAATGTAATTACAAAGAATTTCAAAAAATGCTTTGGTGGAAAGGTGTATTTTATCATTAGGAATACAAAAACTATTGAAAATAAATTAATATGTTTTACGGTGTGACCGTTGGGGCGAGCGCAGAAGGAACCACACATCTGTCATCATTGTTAAATGCAGCCCGTGGACTTGCCCTAACCAAAAAACTTTGGCTTTGTCTCGAAAACTTTTACCACCGCAAGGAACCCGAAGTTATCCAATGAACCCTTCCTACTCTTATACACTTAAACAAACTACCACTGAGCATTAATAAAATGTTAAACAGACTTACATTGTATTAAAATATTTTGATAAACACAACGCCGTTTTTTTTTATGTAGATACAATTATGTTTTATCTTTTCTTTACCTTTTAATAATGATCATTAAAATCAGTAAAAAATAAATTTTGTCTGTTATTTCTCATTTTGTTCCTTGTTGTAACCTGTGTTTTAATTGTTTTCCTCTGTGACATTAATTTTGTTTTAAATCTTTTTAATTTTTGTACGCTATATAAGCGACGCTGCGTTGTAGACATTTCTTAGTGTGTGATATCCAATATTATTTGACCACATATGCAACTACATAACAAATACATGTACCGGTAGATATTTTAACAGTTTAATTTTTTTCTTTTATCTATTCATTACAAAATGACGTGGCTGCACGTAGATCTAATAATGATTAGACTTTTCTTTCTTAATAATTTTTTGTCACCTACCTAACGTATGCAAATATGACAATAAATTTAGCATGGAACTTGCATGTGTATTTACTAAGCCAAAAAAAATCATCAAAACAAAACTAATCAGCCAAAGAGTCACCGTTAACACTGATACTGAGTACTTCCTACATGATCCAGTACATATGCTTGATCCACCTCTAAATGTATCGCGGGAAATTAAAACGCGAGATCCTTGTGACGTCATAGTTAACATTCTTTTGCGCTCGACAGTTTTCGTAAATTGTCGGACGAATTCGGAGAAGGAGATGACGTCATATAAAGTTCAGATTCTTTTTTTTTACGTAAGCTGTTTACTGTAATGTTTTTAGAAGGATTTTTTAATTGTTAAATGAAAATGATGTATGCGATGTAGAGGTAAGAATTTTCCGTAGAAACACTTCCTGTTCCACGATGTTGCTATGCACCGCAAAGGATCACTGGGATAGTAGAACGTTTTCACGCGGGTCCACAAAATTTTCTTTGAACAATGTGCAGATTTTAACTCGAATTTCCTCCGTTCGTACACGTTGTCTATGGAGCTCGCTACGCGAGCGGCGCTTCGCGCCGCCTCGCTGCGCTCGCTATAAACTTTATAGATTTTTTTACGAATTAATTTTTATAGATTAAAAGCAAAGGGTAGCAGGAAAAGGAAAAGGCCATTAATTAGGACATACTAGTATACAGAGTATTAAGCCCATACATATCTGTTATGGATCCAGATTCATTGAATCTGGGGATATTATGGATCGGATGCCTTAAGCATGTTAAGTGCGCCCAGAATTACCCATTTATTTGAAAATGATGATGTCTAGTCATAAAACTCTATTTCAGTAATAACTGAAAATAATGATGAAAAACAGTCATAACTATTTGGAGTTTATTTTAAAACATATAGTGACCTCTGAAAAATGAATATGACTGTATTTCATCATGTTTCATCAAATTAATAAGTCTGTGAGTTAGTAGAAATGACAGTAATCAGTTATTTTTCAATATTGTAGATGGATTCCAATCACATCCCAATAAATAAGCAAGCATTCAGCATGTTCAGTAAAGGACTGATTCTTCCTTTGCTTATCATGATCAATGAATGTAAACAGTTGATCATATTGGAATTTTGTGTATACTACACAGCTTATAGATTACTAGATCAACAATGAACTAATTGGTCAGTTCATAGACATTTTGATTTGTTAAGTTTTAATCAATAAAGATACATTTATTCATTGTATTTGTTTACAGAATCAAGGGACACAACTACTGCAGAAAATGGAAATGGATGGCAAAAAGTTTGACAAGATTTTGAGGATCTCCAAGCAGTACATTGAGATACACAGACAGAGAGTACAGAAAACGGAGGAGTACCTGGCTAAATACGGATACCAGAAACCAGGTGACATTACAGGGCTATTTCTGCCCTGTGTTATATTCACACTTCTTCACTTGCAAACGGTTTTGCCTTGTCTTGAATTTGCCCAGACATGATTCTGCTTTTAGACACTGGGAGTCGCCCAGTCTTAAATTCACCCCCTGACAACAAATGTGAAGGAAGCGAAAATAAAATTGTGGAAGGGGGGGGGGGGGGCGAACATTTCCCTATATACGCTACTATACGGTGGCTTCCCTATATACGCTACTATACGGTGGCTGTTTACTTCTACAGAAAATGTGTTGGAAAAACAAGACTGATTAGTGTGATCAGTAATTCAATATTGAGCTCATATATGTTTTGAGAGCCAGGTAACCACAAGACAGTTTTTGTGAGATCATTTTATTTTCAATGTATGTTAAAATCTTTGTTAAATTGTAGATATCAAGCCAAAGGAAGAGGAAAGAGAGGAACCAGTTGAAGACAAAGAGAGCCAGTGTAGTGGGGACCAGAAAACGATTGACAGCAGGTAAGAGACTGACGATTGACAGCGGGTAAGAGACTGACGATTGACAGCGGGTAAGAGACTGATGATTGACAGCGGGTAAGAGCCTGAGGATAACGTGAAATCTAATGATTTAATGCTGGAGATCTACTAACAAGATATGTAAATCTATATATACATATGTGTTTGTTTAACTCGGACAAAAAAAATCGTAATACCAGACTATATGGCAATGTAAGAATATATAAACTCTATCAAATCTTGTTTCTTTTAACTTCGTTTAAGATTTTTTAAGAAAGAATAGAAGGCTATTTATCTGTTAGATTAGTTCAAATGAATATACTTTGATAATGATTGATCATCACTGCAATTTATATGTATTTCATTTAACATTATCCATATAAATTATGTATGTTGACTGAACATTGCATTTTATGTATAAACTGGTCATAACAGCACAACACCCAAGAGGGAGAGATCACCCTCCAAGGGCCCCCGTACCCCCAAACCTGAGGACTTTGGCCTGAGCAGTCTGACCCTGAGTGCCTGTAAACGTCCGGAAAAAACACAGGTGTTCACCTACCCAGATGTCGGCTCCCACAGGTAAAAACTCAATTTATAGGTCACCGGTAAAACTCAATTTATAGGTCACCGGTAAAACTCAATTTATAGGTCACCGGTAAAACTCAATTTATAGGTCACCGGTAAAACTCAATTTATAGGTCACCGGTAAAACTCAATTTATAGGTCACAGATATGGTATGTACATATTTTATTGTATATAATATATTTATATATGTAATATACAGTGACTTTGAACACAAGTTCTAGCAACTTACTAGATTCTCACCATAATCCAAATATTTTACAATTGTCATAAAACATGATATAGCTGTAGGAAAAGAAAGGTAAAGACAAAATATGAAAATTACAGGTAAAACTTTATTTATAGGTCACAGGTATAGCACAATTATTGCATGCTCACAGTAATTCAAAATCCTTTTAAAAAAAATAGCAAACAGAAATAGTAAACACAGGACAAACACACTTGTTTGCTCCATTTACAGGGTTATTCATTTAGTCTGTTAACAGGTTACGCTTGTATGCTTACAGTTGTATATATTTTGTTAGTTTATGATTACTATTTACAGGGAAATATTCACCCGTTTTAATTTCGCCCCATTTGCCTTTGTTGTCAGAAGGCAAATTTAAGACTGGGCAAATTTCCAATATCTTGAAATATATCTATTTAATCACAACTGTGTCTGGGCAAATTCAAGATGTGGTGAAACTGTTTGAAAGTGTACCAGGGCGAAAACAACACGGGGTGAAAATAACCCTGTATACGTATAAATATGTTTTGTTTGTTTACAGGATTATATATTTAATAAATTTTAAGATTATTTGTTTACAGGAGTACTAAGCTGGACTCAGTTCCTGACATTTTCCAACACGACGGACTTCAAGTCACACCTGGACTTCTGGGCGGAAACTATTCCTCACCCTGCTGGAAAAAAGGTAGACGGAAAACAGTTCTGTATTACAGAACACAAAGGATGAGAGAGAGAGAGAGAGAGAGAGAGAGAGAGAGAGAGAGAGAGTAGTTTACATGGAATGTGAAAGAAGCACAAGCACCTGACATTTTAAAACTTTCTCTTAATAAATAGAACTGAATAACTTGTTATTATACAATAGGGAATTTTTTAATTCATAAGGAAAAAAGTTTAAAACATCTGGTGCCTGTTGCTAAAAGAAACATTTTGTAAAAAATGGATTAGCACATTTCATGTACAAGTGCTTGACTTCATACATTGCATTTCTCTGAGGGATTCATGTGTGAATTGTTCAAAAATCAGAGCATAAGAACAACAATTATAAGGTACTCATTATTTGCTATTTCTATATAAATATGCAAAACTTTACAGGGTTCACAATGATTAAGTTTTGTCATAAATCTGTGATTGATAATCACATTGTGTGTGCAATTTTTTTGTTTTGTGAAAAGCAAGTCATTTTAAACATGTAAAATGCAAACAATAACTTCAAGCTTGCCTATTCCCATATATGTTGTTCTATAAACATGAATTTAATGAACTTTTTTTCATTTTTTTTCATAGATGATAAAAAGTTTCTGGTCCCTAAACTTCAAGACAGTGCATTCAGAAAGGTGATCACATCTGTTATAAAAGTCTGTGTTACTATAGTACTACCATTACAGTACATACTCATAAGATAGTAAAATTTCAAAATACTAAACCTACTGCTAGAATGGAGGGTGATAAAATTAAAAAAAAAAATTAAAACAAATGATCTGAAAATAAAGCCACCATTTATCAGAGCATTTACAGTCGCACCTGCTGTTACGGCAACCTTTAATCAGCGGCCACTCGCCATGAGCGGCCAGTTTTAATCCCGCCCGTTTAGTTTTACACTATATTTTAACTGATTTAAGCGGCCACGGCACCTGTCTAACGCGGCCAGCGGCCACTGTTTTTAGGTCCCGTGGCTTCAACATGCCTGTTTTCAACAGCCATTTTGTCTGTTTTGTCACATGACTTTTGAATCTGACATGTGACCCCGTATCGAAAGAAGCCAAACTTCGAAAGCTGATAATGAGTTAATGACAAATAATTGAGTGTGTTATTTGAAGTCTGCTGAGATTTAATGTGATAATTGATTATCATAACACCTGTTTTGTGTTGTTTATATATCGACACGTACTTATATACTTCATTACAAAGTCATTGTATATGGCCAGTCTTGCGCTGAACAGCTTAACATGTGCAAAATAGCCGGTAGTATGCACTTTTTTCCTAGAAAATTTCTTTGAGATAATAAAACGGGTTCTTAATATATATAAGAATGGAATTTTGATACTTTTTTTAAAAGGTAAAACATCGGCTATCGTAGTTCAGTAAGTAGCCTTTGTACGGAAACGCTACTTCTGTTTGTTTACCGCATTTAATCCCTTGAAAATTATCATTTGGGCGTATTTAGCAGAAAATGTTTTGTTCTTAATCCCTTGATAGATAAATGGAACTAAAACGGCCATTTAGAATTAATATAAACTGTTTATTTAGCATTCCGAGCTGTGCATTCACCATCTCTGTGTACGCCGCCATTACAGATGCGATTAATAAATCTGTGCAATAGAGCCAAAATGAAAATACTCGATGTTTTTTTTTCCATTATTTTGAAACCTGGAATAAGAGGCCACCTGTCTTTAGCGGCCAGTTTGGCATTGTCCCACAGGTGGCCGCTTAAAACAGGTGCGACTGTAATTCCATTTATCTCTAATAATCAAGGAGTTTGAATGCCCTACCCTTCAAGAGATGACTAGCAAAAAAAAAAAACCCAAATTTTCTTGTTAAATATTTTTGTTTGTAATATACACATGTATGAGTTTTATTATTATTTGAAAAGAATTGATTCATATGGTTGTAATATTATAGGTAGATAAAGAAAACTATGACAGTTCACAAAGCCCCATTCCAAGATTCAAAGCAATGGCTTCTGGGATTGGAAAGGTGAGAGGTCAAATGTAGAGGTCAAACGTTGGTTGTCTGTTATGGAATTTGAAATGAATGTATGTGGAAAATGTTCCTATTCTTTAATGCTTATTATTGCCACATAAGCTGTCATTGTCAGAGAGCAAAATCAAAACAATAAAAATACTGTAAAACAACTTTTATTCGCGTGCGAGCAATATTCGCGAGGTTAGTGTGAGCCTTGTCGTCGCGAATATTTCTTGCCATGAACCAATTCTTATAACAATACAGGTCTGGATAAGGCTTGTTCGCGAACATTAGTCGTCACGAACCAGTTTATCGGCAGTTGATCGCAAAATAAAGTCGCCGCAAATAAAAATTGGTTTACAGTATTGAATGGCACATTAAGTTTTAATGATGCTTTGTAATACTTTATACATGTATAAAAAATCGAATAACAAACTTTGAAAATTTGTCAATGAAATAACCTTATCTGTACAGTAGTCATTGCACAGTAATCTGTAATGTTTCAGGAATTTGTACATTGTATAATTTTCATTCCAGTAAATTGTTTATTTTTTTGCTCAGGAGTTTCAGGATATTACGGGAATCCATCGCCTCCCTAACACTCCGGAGCTAACCACAACAAAGATCTTTAACCCCGCTCTCAGACCTTTCCACGACACCCCTGACCAGCAGAGACAACCCCCCAAACACAGGAGTAACCTCACCCCAGATTCACCCTTCTTCCTAAAGAAATACAAGGTCAGATTGTAGTTGAAAGCCTTTCTAGCTTAAAAACATCTGTGTACTAGTGAGTAGGAGAGATGCCTGAAACAAAGGTCATTACTTAGGTGATAGATATTAAATTTTACCATCAGCTTTAGTTATTCCCTGACACAGGAGCAAGTCTACAGGGATTATACAAGTAGTAAAGTACTTGTGTGTAAATGAATGGGAAAGTAGACTTTAAATGACTTATTTTTGGACCAGTGTCTTCTACTGAATGAAAATACAGTTGAACTTCGGTATCTCAAACACCAATATCTCAAATGCAATGGATATGTCGAAGTGATTTTTAGGTCCCAAACACTTAAACTTTAAGTATTTTATCCTTGATATCTCGAATACTCGGATATTTCAGAGTTTTTAACCAGTCCCATCTAGCTCGAGATAACTTAAGTTTTCTTTCTCTCTAACATATATAATCTTAAATCTTTTTTAGAAACAATCTCTATTGTGATGACAGACTCTGCTATGCAATGTTTAAACTTTTATTACTTTTATTTCATATATTGTACCGGTATCAATTATTTTGTTGTATTTATGTATTGGTTTTTCTCTCACAGACAGCAGAGGCTCATTTCACCAGTACTGGAACTGAAGTGCAGAATCCTCCTAGAATGCCACAACAGCCTCCCATAATGCAACAGCAACCACCCACAATGCCAGTGCAGCCTTCAGTGATGTCACACCAATTTCCCACAATGCCACAGCAGCCTCCCATGATGCAACAGCAGCTTCCCACAATGCCTCAACAACCCTCCACAGTGCTACAGCACTTAGAGAGTCGTAGTGGAGCAGAACTATTGAATGAAATGCCCCAGATGCCAAAGTTGAAGGGAAAATACAGCATCTTTACAGATATACACAGCTAGAATGTGTAAAATTGAGGCAGTGATTGTAGATTGTAGATGAATTACACAGGACATCTGACTGTCTTTGTTGTGAGCATTAAGACTTCCTACTATAGAAAACGAGTATGGATCAGATTCATGATGTTTGCAACTAGCTGCTCATATGATATGCATTAAACCAGTAAATAGTGAAAATATGTTTGTGCCTTTCTTTTTTCAAACCAAATAGGAGGTTGAAGAGAATCCAATTTTGATTTCCCAAACTTTTCCTGATAGTTGATTTTCAAGCCTCATCTTCTCTGTGCTATCAGTTGTTGCAGGTAAATACAAATTCTATAACCCACAGTGCACCTTCTTATCAATGAAGGAACCTACAAGGAATAGCTTGAGGCAGTCTTATAATGATGTAATGTAATTAATTTCTTTGTTATTTGAAAAAAGAGAATGTCCCAGTGAGATATAAAACGGGAAATTATATAAAAAATGGATAAATTTGTAATACATTTTAACATTACTCAGTAACACCCTTTATCACCAAACATGAAAATTGTTTACCAGTGATAGCACCGAACTAATGCATTCATCTGTGAAATATCAACTTTGCAAGGTGAAGTAAAATATTCCACATTAAAGCGTTATCTACGAACTAATAAATGTCGGATAATTAAGAGTCATCGATTGCCAGAGGAACAGACATCTTAAAGAAAACTCGATCATTTTTTCAACTCTTGAAAAGGGAGAATGGGTACGCTTCTCGCAATTTAAGGAAACACTTTTTGATGTTTGTGTCAATATAACAATTGTTCTAATATTGTATGGAATCCCTCTTGTGGTAAATTATCTTATCATAACGGAATAACTATTTTGAAATTTGACAATTCTAAAACGGTGAAAGTATTTTGATTTTTGTCTACTTTTATCCACATTAATATCAACAAGTGTCCCATACCACCATAAGTCCAGTGATGAGCCTGTCGACGCCGGGTCATTATATATATATATATATATATATATATATATATATATATATATATATATATATATATATATATATATATATATATATATATATATATAAAAACTTCTACCGCTGACAACGGTGCGTCAGATCATCACTATGGACTTGATTGCAGTTTCTTTTTATGACCAGAATATTGTTGCGCAGTGTCCGTGCGTATAAAATGGGGGTGCGGGAAACAACTCTCCAGTATCTAACTATAAGCTAACGTTCTGCCTCTCTTTTATACAGGGAAGATAAATATTAATGCAGTTGCGGGCATTCTCAAAAGTAAATAATTTCCTGGGTTTCAACTAATATTTTATTTTAAGGGATTTTTGTGATAAATATTAAAGGGGCATGGTCACGATTTGGTCAAATTTCATTTTCTCTATTTTCAGTGTTTATAATGCTTAAGAAATGCTTTTCTAATGATCAATCAAAATTTGAGTGTCAGTCGTAGAGTTATAAGCAAGATACAAGAATTTTGATGAATCATTACATATGCTTTGTAAAAAAATCTCAGAGAGATGGCAGGACAGGAAGACATAGCTGTGGAGATCGCTAGAAGGAAGTGGAGATGGATCAGCCATGTGCTTAGAAAAGACCAGCACGACATTACTAGAGAAAGCATCTTCTGGACGGCCGATGGTAAAAGGAAAAGGGGTAGGCCAAAAATAACATGGCGAGGAACAGCAGAAAGTGAGCTGAAAAAGATAGAGTTAACATGGAAAACAGTGGTAGCAAAAGCAAAGGATCGGACTGGGTGGAGAGACTGTGTGGCTGCCTTATGTGCCACCTGGCGTGAAGAGGCCACAGTAAGTAAGTAATTACATATGCTTTACTGATACATTGTAAACATCAAAAGCAAATAAATAATTTTTTTACCAAAATCGTGACCATACCACTTTAATGTTAATAAGTTACACTGTAATTAATTGATATTAATTTTAAAATCTTATATCTAAGTTAAAAAGAGAAATCATCTGGAAGCTGTCATTATGCCTCCTCATTTTATTCAGACTGGGACACGGAATAAATATCATAACACTCCTTGCGACACACTGGTGGAGCTTTATGATAATCTTAAGACGAAGTCATTTGAAAAGAAACTTTAAGAAGGCTAACAATGCCTTAATTATTTATAGTCTGAGACTGCTTTGATGCATTATATTTGGGGATAACGTTACCTTGCACATGCTTAAAAATGACTTTTGGCTTTTTCGGCAATTAATAAGCAATTTAAACCTTTTAAAATATATTAATAAAGATGTTACATATTTGAAATATGTAGGGACAGAAATCAAAAGCAACCATTGCCCTTGAAAGGCCTTGCGTACATAACTAAGTAAAGAAACACGCCACTAATAAAAAAATAAATAAATATAACCAATAAATTTAATTAATGAACAAGTTTAGTAAATAAATCCGCCAATGGTCGTACATGCTAGTTATGATTTACAGAAATTATCTTTTCAAATCATTTGTAATTGCGATGTAAATCAAGCTACTTCCAAAGACCATATCTTAGTAGCATTTGTAAATCTGCATCAAGCCATCCTGGTGAAAATTACTGGCTTTGAATAAACAGAAAAATATATTCATCAAGATTAAAAGAATCATGTAATTCAATTTGAATGACATTTTGTCTTTTTCAAAACACACATATATATATAACACAAATATACTTGCAAATAACTAATTGTTGAATGACACTTCATTTCATTAAAGGTTTGATATCATTGATTTACAAACGGTAAGAAACACAAATATAATATGTATCGTCTTTCACTAATGCTCCAAAGTTACTGAAATTGAATCTGCATCGCTTCCTCGTAATTTGGAAGGTATACCACATCTGTGTACTTCGGAGGCGGTATATAGCTGATACCGTGTATATTAGAATTGTCATCGCAGATTACACTTATTTCCATTGCTCTATTTCTCCGATTTCATTCAAAACGAAAATTAGACAATTTTTCTCGACACCAATCACAATCCCCGAGCGATAAAATGCATTTCTTCCATGTATACCAGCACGTCTTTCTTTGCCAAAGGCACCCAACTACCACCACAATGATAAACGCCAATCCAAAACTCAGTCCAATATAATCTTTTGTATCCATTTGAGATTTCCTGATAAAACACAAAACTGCTTCAAAGGAGAAATGAACGAACAGATTGCAGAGAAAGACGTTTATGTACAAAGAAACATATTTATTGGAATATTATATTCAGTGTGAAATATGACACAGTTTGTTTTCATTTGAAAATAAATCGTCATTGGTGTTTCTTCATAATATACTTTACCTCTTTTAAACCCTTTCAACAAATACTATATTCTGCCTAGTGCAGGCAGATAGCTAACCACCCACAACAAAAGTCACACGGTTTCATATTTTATTGTGTGGAAAACATTGTCGTCTTACAAAAGAAAAGTAAAACGACAACAAATAGAAAGAACAATTTACAAAATAGGAAAATGTAGAAACATTACTTTATACCTTAGAAAAAATTATATAAATTACTTTATAGAACAATATGGCGTGCCATAAATTTCAAAATGTTTAATCTGTATAATACATTTCCATCTGTAACTATACTTCAAAAATAGGATTCAATACTGACAAATTAAAGCAATCATAACTATAAATCAAAGTACTGAAATACGGAAGGGTTATTTTATCGATTATTATTTATTTTAAAATCATCGATATGTCTTTTGCTTGGCAAGTAGTTTATAATCTGTATTTGAATTACGCACACTTTTATAATATGAATTCTCGGACTTTTCCAACAAGAATTTCGAGAAAACCCTTTATGTCAATCATGTTGAGTAATATTTAAAAATAGAATTGATTCCATTCAACTATGTATCAGTAATTGTATGGATCCATGCAATAATGAACTCTAGTCTCGTTCAACCAGATGCTCAGCTGTCTCCGTTAATCTCCGACAAGCAAGAGGTACTCTCTGCCAAAACCAGGTTGCGTGATAGCTTGATGACGCGACCTCTAAATATAGACTGACTCTCTGCTTGTCGGGGTTTACGGAGACAGCCGATGGTTGAACAAGACTACATGTATATTGAACTCTGGCGTAGGTATACACACGACTGCAAAAATACCTAACTATTTTTAAGGTATTCATAAATAAGTTTGATTTTAAAAAATGCTTCAGCATACATTACATCGAGTTTATCGATTATTTTCAAGAACTAAGTCTTGTCAGCGGTGATGATGTGTGCTTAGGTCCAAACACTGTCTCAGTTTCGGTTTGCCAGAGTAACTGCATAGTTGAGTTGATTAAAAATCAACTCCCAAAAAGACTTAGATGGTGGTTTGAGGCACTCATAAAAAGATAGGTAAAGTTAGCTACATGTACTAGTTACTGGCTACTAGTAACTGGCTACGAGAAGTAAGAAAAGCTAGCTACTAGTAACTGGCTACAAGACGAAATAAAAGTTGGCTACTAGTAGGTGGCTACTAGTAACTGCATGGCAACGAGGAATAAGAAAAGCTAGCTACTAGTAACGGCTACGAGATGAAAGAAAACTTGGCAAATAGTTGCTAGTTACTACCAATTGACAAAACATACCTGTGATTTCTACCTGTGTTGTTTATATGTACATTGTACTATATCATCCACTTGACTTATCATCTTTTGTGATATCGTCAGCTTCAGTGCATTTCGTTACAAACATCTCTTACTCAAGTAGCTGTACATATCGATTTAAGATATCTACAAATGTTGTCAATTTCAACATTCTATTATATTCTTCTCATGATATTTCGATACAGCTATTCAGATATCTTTCTTTATCAATTAGCTACTAGTGCATTTCGTTACAAATATCTCCGTTTCTAGGCGGTTCCCTCTATGCAACTCAAGTAGCTGTATATTAAGTTGAAGATATGTACCAGTGTCGCTAATTGTGACATTCTATAAGGTCATCCACATGATTTTACGACACAATTTCTGAGATATCTTAATTAATTTTATCAGCTACTGGTGCATTTCGTTTCGAATATCTCCATTTTTTTTTTGCTGTTTTGTTCATATACCTCAAGTTACTCTATATATAGATTGAAAACATCTACAATTGTTGTTAATATCAATATTTTATCAGGTTATCCTCATGATATTACGATTCAATTACACAGAGATCTCTCTTTATCTCGTCATCTTCAGTGCATTTCGTTACAAAATATATTTATTTTATACAGATCTGTCACAATTGAAGATGTCTACAAGACTAGTGTTGGTAATTTCAACATTCTATTATGTCCTCCACATGATTTATGAAATAAACAGCAATTTAAAAAGTTCACTGTGATATGAAGTTGGTTGGTAACGTGATCAAATCCTGTGAAGCCTGAAGGGCTTCTCAGTAGATTTGATCACGTACCAACCAACTTCATATCCTGGTGAACTTTTTAACATTGCTGTTTATTACTTATATTTACGTCTGAAAAAGACAAATCATTCAGAACTGTTAAAATTACCGAGATTTTATGTTTACAATATTCCAACCGACAAGCGATAAGCGTGTGCTATAATTTTAATCTAGTCTGCTACTAGTGCATTTCGTCACAAATTTCTATTTCTAGACGGTTCTGTGTATGTAGGTAACTTATCCAGCTGTATATATTGATTGAAGATATCTACAAGTGATGCTAATTGCAACATTTTATTAGGTCATCCACATGATTTTACAACACAATTACTCAGATATCTTACTTAATCTCATCAGCTACTAGTTTCAAATATCTTTATTTTTAACAGTTTTTCCATATATACCCCACGTAGCTGTAGATATAGATAAAAGATATCTACAATTGTTGTTAATTTCAAGATTCTATTAGGTCATCCACATGATATTATGATACAATTTTTTAGATACCTTCTTAATCTAGTCAGCGACTAATGCATTTCGTTACAAATATCTCCATTTTTAGACTGTTCTGTCCATTTAACTCTAGTAGCTGTATATCTGAATTGAAAATATGTAACAGTGTTGTTAATTTCAACATTCTATCATGTTATACACATGATGTTATGAAACAGTTTTCAAGATATCTCTTTTCATCTTGTCAGCTACGAGTGTATTTCGTTACAAATATGTCCATTTTTTGGGAGTTGATTTTAATCAACTCTCCAATGCACTTACTCGGGCAAAGCGAAAGTGAAACAGTGTTTGGGCCTAAGCACAAATCAATTACTAGAGGTACTGTGAGCAAGCTCACAATTGATACCCCCCGCTAAGATAAAAAACATAATGCGTGTATTTTTCTAATTATAGAAAATATTGGATGAATCTATTTCACCGTCCATTTTCTATAAATAACAACTGCTCTATTTTTTTAAAAAACTGTTGGTCATAAGCAATATTTGTGTGAAGTAAGAACATTCAATGCTTCTCCATAAGAAAAATAATGACCGGACACAAATTTTGCACTTTTTCTGCCAGTGACCTTGACCTTGCCCAAATGACCTTGGGTCAAGGTCAGGACACACCTTTTGGTCCTAAGCAATATTTGTGTGAAGTTAGAACATTTAATGCTTCTCCATAAGAAAGATAATGACCGGACACGAATTTTGCACTATTTTTCCTAACGACCTTGACCTTGCCCAAATGACCTTGGATAAAAGTCATGGCACAACCTTAGGTCATAAGCAATCTTTGAAGCATTGTTTTTAAAGAAAACTTATTTATTAATTCCATGAAAATAGTTAGATTTTAAATTGTACAAACAGTTTATATATTTTTGAAAGTCGTATGTATTCCTACGCTAGAGTTCAATGAAGTCTCGTTCAACCAGACGCTTGGCTGGCTCCGTTAATATCCGACAAACAGAGTCTCTCTTGCTTGTCGGAGATAAACGGAGACAACCGAGCGTTTTCGATTTCGATTACTGATACTACTTGCCATGCAAAATCACATATCGTTGATTTTGCATAAATGATAATCGATAAAATCAACTCCCGTCAGTACTTCAGTACTTTGATTAACTGTTTAGTCCATTAACCTCAAGTAGCTGTATATATAGATTGAAGATATGTAGAAATGTTGCTAATTGCAACATTTGATTAGGTCTGGCACATGATATTACGACACAATTACCCAGATATCTCTCTTTATTTCGTCAGCTACCTCTACTTGAGACCGAACCCTTTTTAATGACATTTTCTTCTTTAATTTGCCAAATTTGTAAATTTTTAAAACAAAATTACCGACAACAATAACATACACCAAAAGCATATTTTTACGTAATAGGAATAAAAAAAAATTGTATAAAAACATGACATGTAATTTTTCTTCAAATAGATATTGAGATTTTTTTTTTATATTTAGAAAAATTGACACCCATCATTGTTACCCCACCCTACCACCGGGCATCATTATTTGAAGACTCAAATCTACACTACCCGCTTCCATAAAAGTTCTACCTTTTTCTGGCCAAATGGTTTTTGAGAAAAATATTTTTAAAAAGTTTCTCTATATATTTCTTTGTAAAAATTCGATTCCCCATTGTGGCCCCACCCTACCCCCAGGGATCATGATTTTAAAAAAAAACCTGAATCTATCCTACCTGAGAATGCTTCCACAACAGTGTCAGCTTTTATGATTGATGGGTTTTTGAGAAGAAGATTTATAAAGATTGTCCTCTACATATTCCTATGTATAAATCTGACCCCCCTATATCTCTGGGGATCATGATTTCAACAAACTTGAATCTACACTGCCTTAGGATGCTTTCACCCAACTTTCACCTTTTCTGGCCAATTGTTTTTCGAGAAGAAGATTTTTGAAAGATGCAAACAATTATTTTATTAATTCTTATTTATCTTTCTTTGAGAGAGAGAATAGTCTTTTTTTCACAAACTTGAATCCCCTTACCTCAGGACGTTTTGTGCCAATTTGTTTGAATTCGGCCAAGATGTTCTGGAGAAGAAATCGAAAATGTAAAAACTTTACGCACAGGCAGACGGACTCAGGACAAAGTGATCAAAATGACTCATCTAAGCTTTCAGCTCAGGTGAGCTGAAAACGAAATGAAAATGCTATATATTAATGACATATATTATAATACGTTGTAGACCTTGCTTGTCGATCGTTGTAATTAAAAAGTTACTTCAGTTTAAAGCAACTGCAGTTAGATCATATTTAACATATTTAACCAAACTGTCAATATGCCCTCCAAAAGAGCAGTACCGCAATGACCGTGAAAAGGTATATTTCTAATCTCTGAAAGAATTTGAAAACTTATACAGTAAAATCATTTCTTTCTTGTGACTTTTTATGTGTCACTTATAAGTATTTTCTCATAGAAATTTCCCTCAAGTGATTTAGCAATATAGCTTTCAGGTTTTGGTATTTGAGATTTTTATAATTTCTGCAATGTGTATGTTAACACGTCTTGCATCTTCACTGATAAAAATAAACTTGTAATGTATCACTATTTTGATTAAGACTGGTCAAATATATTTTTGTATTAACCTTTTTATGTTTTTATCAACTTTATAAAGAGATTATAATTGACATACCGGTATTTTAACTCTTTCAATCCGTTTGGTACCGACCCTAAATGTAAATAACCTGGTTGGTATTTTAGTTTCCACAAACCTAAATGTATACCTCAGATCCAGTAAGTCACACACGGACCGTCTCATCGAATTGAACGCCCGAACAATTCTTAATGAAATCCCAAACGGAAGACAATTCAGAATTAAGTCTAACTACGTCTAACGGTCGCATCGTTAAAAACAGAACGAGATCCAACGTCCCTTAACAGACACTCATGACGACGGATAGGACAGACCTCGACCCACCGAACATCTACGGATTGGACATTTGAACGTCTGTGGATGGACACGCACAAACCATAATCTTAGATCTGAAATTATAAAACAACTAAACTGTGACATTATAAGTTTGAATGAAACTCACCTACTCGATGAAAACGAATTGAACTTGTCAGATCATGGTTACAAGTGGATAGGCTTTAATCGCTCAAATATTCATGTAAATGCACCGAAGGGTTCCGGTGGAATTGGTATATTAGTGAAAAACAGTCTTTATAATGTTTACCATGTACACATAATTGACAAATCCTACGAGGGTATTTTGGGGGTCAAGTTCCAAAATAAAGACACCGACTTTACATTTCTGACGACACACAAAATCAGCATGGAAAGTCCTTTTTAGACTTTTTAAACGACAGTCGTTGTTGTGTATTAAACGGACGATTTGGTGACCAATCGACAGGATACACGTCTCTCTCAACTCGTGGGCATTCAGTTGTTGATTATATTTGCGTCCCTCATGATATTTTCCCACTTTGCGAAAACTTCCGAATAATAAGTTGTAATGACATAGTTGAGCAATACAATTTAACAAACTTTCTGGGGGAGAAGAGTAAAACACCAGACCACGCAACAATAACATTCGAACTTAAGGTACCTTCACACACTTGCAATCCTCCTGTAAATGAAAACAAAATAGGGATAAAAAAGCGTTACAACCTACGACGCATCCCCGCAAATTTTATGAACACAGAAAGAACTCGCAATGCAATTCTAGATCTCATTTCCAAAATAGAGATGTGTCGAGAAATACAAGACCAAATCGACAAGGTCTACGACGACTTTTGTGATACAATTATCGGGGAGATGGCCGAAACAATTCCAAAATATGACTGGTCAAATAAAGGTAGAAGAAAATTGCTTTTTTACAAACCATACTGGAATGATGAACTTACCAACTTGTGGAAAAACATGCGTAACAAGGAAAAACAATATTTAAAATGTGAACAAAAGATAAAGGCACAAAAAGAGTCCTTCGTCATGATTACAAAGTGGCCCAAAACACTCTTGACAAAAAAATCCGTTTTTAAGAAAGAAAGTACAGAACCGAATTATCTATCGATAACGAGTCCTCAGCTGTGCACACTCATGACCCTAACAAGTTCTGGAACTATATTAAGCGTTTGGGACCAGAAAGAAAAAATGTGTTTCCTAACGAATGTTTTAAAAACGGAGAAATACACACTGATCCCGAAACTATGAAAGACGTGTGGTCCAATGACTTTAAACTATTGTATAACCCACAAACGGATTCATCATTCGACGAGAACTTTAACACACCTCACAGCCTTATTAGCATAATCGGAACCTTTCTGGTTTTTATATTCACGAAAGGATGAAAAAACCCGAGAAAGTCAAAACTTCGTATATCTCGGGATTTTAACGAGACCAGTCTAATACTCGTGAAAATCGAGAGAGGAGTTTAAATGGAAAAAGTAAGTAAAAGTTTTTGTTTCTTATATTGGCAAGCTTTTAAATTATTTAAAGTTGCAGAACAATTGTTTATTAATGTGAAGCCGAAGTTTGGGGTGATTAGCCTTATCTCGTTAAAAGAAGGTGTTGCAGTTCCTATGCTAATTTTTCCTAAAGGAGTTGCAGATAAAATAGAAAAAATAAAAGTTAAAGATTTCGATGTAAATCTTTTTTCATGCAACGTTGTACATAAAGCAGTGTAGAATGTTATTTGGAAAGTTAGTACTAACTTATTTAAGACCATGAAATAAATTTGAAAATGGTTACACAGACAAATGTGGCAGAATGCACGCTATATAAAAGGGGAATCCTCATCATTGTGAAAAAATGCCTCCTTGAAACAAAATTAATTTAATCTTAACGTTTATAGTAAGACAATTTCTTGAAAACTGCCATTTCCGATTTTTGTTTCAAAGAGGCATATTTTTAAAAAACCTGACTTTTGGAAAAAATCATTAATACCTTTGAAATCTAAAAACGATGTATTTAATTTCCCCTCGGTAATTGATGTCTAGAGTAGTCGAGTGGTTACGCAGTTAGAATAAGTTAAAACCCTGTCTTACATTTTTGACTGGGTTCGAATCCAGAAAAAGTTGGATTTTTTTAATCTTAATTTTATTTCTTTTAATCGCATGGAAAGGTAATGTATAGATATAATTTAAGAATGTCTGAATAAAATTATTTAAACCCTTGTTAATGTAATATTCTGCATGTCTGCTTTTTTTTTCAACATTACGGTGTGGGGTCATCTTTATAAACTTGAATAATATTTTCTTCTGAACAAGAGATTTCAAAACAATGTACTTAGTATGCATCAATGTAAAAAGTTGATTTTTCACCCTTTTTATGAAATAAACGGGTATGTTGATTTCAAAGATACATGTACAGGTTGTTAAAAGCAAACAAAATCATTTGAGAAAGTATGAATCGGTGATGAAACAATAGGTTACTGCAAATATGTACGGAAACATTTGTACTTTTTGACTAAACTTAGCGTTTATTTAGATACTATAGAAACATAGAATGATTATAAGTACAACTCTGACGGTTTTAAAGAGCCAGAATCAGATTTATTCATGTATCTCAAGAATGATATTTTAAACAAGCCGGACAGTAGATATCAAATTGAGATATGTTATAACATTCAAATATACAGAAATCATGTATAATTATAGTTATCTTTCTAACTGTAACCAAATACATGTACTAGTAATTGGTGGCTGCCGTGTGTGATAGAATTGCACGTAAAATGTTTGTTTATTTTGCCTCATACGGAACATACCCGCTATGTAAATATAGTCGTCTACGTAATGTGTCTATAGTTAGATAGGGCTCTCAAGCGATACGGATATTTAAAGGTCTTTTCTACGTTAGGGAATAGTCCCACTGTTTTGCAACACCTTCTTTGTTCTGAACAGCAATCCTCGATTTTGTCAACAATCTAAAACGTGCTAAGGAGTAGTCATTCGTCGGTAAGAACATACTTACTTACATTGTTAAACTACTCAAAAACTATTTTAAACGCCTACAATGCATTAAGTCGAGTACACATGTTACAAAAATGTCGATAATTAATGGTCGTTGTGAAATGTGACTTGAAAGACATGTTTTAGTATGAAATGTGTATGCAGGTGTATTATAGTCAGTTTTTACACATATTGTTACGTAGCATACGTTAAAAAATATTGTATGTTTTTCCTAGAATATTGAGTTAGTGTCAATCATGCTTTCAGTCTTTTCCATACAGAATTTCCTCGACACGTACAATGTACACTGTACATGTGGTTTTGATATCTATCTCATTCAAACTGTTAACTTTATGTCTTATTTATCTATTAACGATGAAAGTGTTTATGATTCAAGGGTCTGCATTTGTTATGTAAATATAACATTATACAATTGAGAGTATGAGAGAGAGATAGACTCAGAGAGAGAGAGAGAGAGAGAGAGAGAGAGAGAGAGAGAGTGTGTGTAATTACAGTGTACATGTAATTGTTATTGATTGCCTTGCTTCCATGAACCATATATATATTTCAATAATGCCACATTGCACTAGAAATATTGCTGACAAAGATGTTGAGAGAGATCATGGAGAGAGAGAGAGAGAGAGAGAGAGAGAGAGAGTATGAAAAGCCATAACAAATTTTATAGTTATATGTCATTTCCCACTTAATGCGTTGTTATAGCTGTTATCATGGTAATGTTTTGACCATGTCTCAGATACTGCATGTGCCCATAAAAAAGTGTAATCTAGGACACACCCTTTTGTTTTGATAATGACAGCATTTAGCTTTGTAATGATAGCTAGTGTATCTTTTTTCTTCTAATCTACAGATTTACCTGCGGCTTCCAGATGATCTGAAGATCGGGAATATAGAAAATATTGTCAATTTGATATTGCTAATGACCCAGTCATGTCTGCTGAAGCCGAGAAGGTACTTCTTTGTCATTAAATAAACTTACAACTTGTCTTCCATCTGTAGATATATTTGGTTTAAGCTGATTGAAAGCCGAGCAAGGTCATCTAAATAGCTACAATATGCCTTGTGTAAAAGGGAAAGGTTTATATGGGCATCTTGTTGCAAATCTGCTTGATTATCTGTATTTTAAGGGGTGGGAACCTCTGAAAGGAATACAAGGAGTTTGAAAATATTATAAACTTTAAAAGATATGTTTAACACTCTCTGAGAAAATGGGACTTGCAGAAATTCCATGTATTTCTTATGCTGGAAATATGTTTTTCAGATTAGTTTTTGTTATTGACGCAATCATATTTTGGTGTACATAGAATGTTGATAGTTGAAACTCATACAGACAATCATATGTTACATAAGTGTTACATAAGTGTTTATGACTTTGATCTTTGTTCAATATATTTAATATCTTTCTGTCCACTGGATATCTAAATATCTTTGAAGTTACACCATTGAAGTTACACATTCATTACATTTATCATGTGTGTGCAGAATTGATTGAGCCAGGTTTCCTGATGTTGTCATATAAGTGATACATTGTACTGCTTTAAAAAGTATTTATCACTTGTGGCTTACTGGTATATTAGTACATATTTCATTTGTAAAATTATTTGACAAATTTAAAGTGTTTTGTAGTACTGAAATGTTTTTATGGCTTTTAAAATTACTGAAAGTACATGCACATGATGCAACTATCTTTTGACGCTGTATATATAACAAAAAGAAACTGTCAGCTGGTTTTTAAATTAGTGGCAAAATGATGTAATACATGTATGTACAATATTAGAAAAGATTACATTGTTAGTAATTGCACATTCCATAAATAACTTCATTGAATATATACATGTAAGTATTTGATGAGTGCACAATGTTTGCAAAAATTACATGTAATTCTCTTAACACTTTATGTTTATTCTATTTTAGTTTCCAGACCATGACATTAATGAATATTTCTTGAATGGAATGCATGAGGATTAGAATGGAACCTTATTCTGCCTTTTTACCAACTCACACCATCTTTTCAAGATTTATGGAGCCAACCACAGAAGAATTTGTTCTATACACATCATTCATAACATTCTTATTTATGTTACATAACTTTAAATGTTACTGGATGAATTGTGTTCACATATTAATGAATACCAGCAAACTTTTTATCGAGTGCACTTAATTTGTATTTTTCCTACCCATCCATCTAACATATGTTTTTATATAACATATTCATATACATGTAACATTTTTGGAAACAGCTATTTTTTTTAAATTGGAATTTAGCCTTACTATTTTATACAAATTTTTTATAACATTCTCTTTTGTATACAAACAGAACAAAAATACTTAGTTACAATGGGAAATGGACATAATATATATAAAAATTGTCTGATAAAAGTATAGGTCTTGTTCATGAACAGAAGAAATTGACAGAAAAATATTCAGTTTTAGCCATTAAATACAAATATTAATATTTTTTAATAATATTATTTAATCTAAATAAGTTATAAAAGTTTTTTCCCCCTTTATTCCAATGTTTGGAAACAAATCCAATATATAATTAAAATTGCTGTACAGTATATCCTATTGATTCCTAAAATATATCATTTTAGTTTCTTGAACAGCATGTTTATTACTTTTTTTTCTTAAAATGATGTATACAAGGTCATTAATTTATTTTCATGATATTCAACTAGATACAAATAGGCCTTCTGCAACTTTTTTATTGTTTAAATGGTATGGAGTTTTAATTACCTTTCATATGAAAAACGACATCTAAATCTTAAATTGCTGTACATTATATTCTATCCATCTAATGTATCACTTTATTTATGTTGAACTTCATGTCTATTAGTATTATGATTTTTTTTAGAATGATATATGCAATTTCATTAATTTATTTTTCATTTTAAGAAAATTCATTTTAAAAAAGATCTCTTGCGACCTGTGTAATTTTTTTTCAGTTTACATAACACAGTGTATTAATTGAATGTAGTTGTGTAGATTTATACATGTACCTACAAGCAATATACATTTAATATTCACCAGGTATATGTACCAGCCTACTATATTTGATAAATAAATGTACTTCTTTCATGCCTTTTTCATGCCTTTACTCATTGTTATATGTATTATTTATAATTAAAATACTTTGAAAACTTTTCTCAATTTATTTATTTTAATAAGATTAAGAAACGGACTATATTTAATGCACGTTTTCAAGAGTTGTCTCTCTTGGGGACAATAATGAATGTTCCCCAGGGTTCATGACCCTGAATATTGAGTAGGCTGTGAGGTGTGTTTAAACAACAAGTCTTAAATCATAAAGACCACTTAGAACGGCGCATGTTAGACCCATTATACCAATCAAACGCTGACCTGAACAGACAAATAGACATAAACGAAGTACGTTGTGTCGTAAACAAGGCGAAGGCCGGTAAATCTGCAGGAATTGACGAGCTTCCCTATGAAGTCTTAAAATCTGAGAATGTTATTCAAACACTGCACAAAATGTTCATGCTAATATTCGATACAAACATAACGCCGTTCATATGGCGTCGTGCGATCATCTATCCAATTTTAAAAGACAAATCGTCGGACCCTAGAATTCCACTAAAGGACTGCGAACGATAGCATTGTCTTGCCGCCTAACTAAAAGTAATTTTTTGAAAGTTGTCTAATCTATGTTATTTTTTTAATATACTGTAAACATTTATGTATATTTTCATTAAATATAAATGATTTGGTCAAACAAAGAGAGATAACTTTGTATTTTGGGTTAAAATAGCTCATTTCATAACAGAAAATAACGGAAAACGGAAATGTTTTTTAAAACATCTTTCCCCCCGTGAAACAAAAATTCCTTTTGAGAGGATTTAATTATTGTTATTTAGCATATTTTTATCAAAGGGTTTGTTGTTTCACGGGGGGAACATATGTCTACAGACCGAAATACATTCCAAAAAAAGAATTTTGCATTGTAAATTATCTCAAAATTATTAACAGATAAGAATTAAAATGAAATTTTACTTTAATGTGTATCGTAAATATGTTATTATTAAGTTTTTATGCACATATTGGCCGCTAAAAAATATTTTCCTCACCCATAGTAACCGATTTCAATGAAATTTTTTAAAACCCCCCGTTAGCAAAACATTTGTTTAAAGATAATTAATTTGATTACACATTTTATTTTGATATTAATTGATTAGGATTTGGTTATACTTTTTAGTAGAAGACTTAGTTTTTTAATATTTGACAGAAATTCCGAAATATTTGGATGTAAAATGTAGGCGGGAAACGGGCGTTAGCGTTCGCAGTTCTTACAGAGGGATAAGTTTACAATGTGTAACGGCGAAGATTTTCAGTTCCGTCCTAAACAATCGACTCATGGTGTACTTAGAAGACAACGAGCTTCTAGTAGATGAACAAAACTGTAGCCCTTTTCACAAAAATTCTTACGATTAATTTAAAGTTGTATTAAAATCTTACTTATGTTACATGGTGATCAATTTTACAGTTGTAGACATGTACGTAAGCTGTACATTTAGCCTACCAAATTTTGCTCTCCAAATGATACGAAAGCATCATGCATTGGAGGAAATTTTTAAATTCGCTTCGGTGGTAGCGCTGGATATATAAAATTGAAATCTTTTTTTTTTTTTTTTTGTACATTTTTGTTCTTCACAAAACAACTTGATTCAACCCAGTTTTATTAAGTCTATATAATCTATCGTGTACTCACTGTCACGTTATCTCGACCAAGCAACGATTTTTTGCTTTATTGGTGATCGATGGTATAAATTTTCCTTTTATCAGTCTGATGTTATCGGTGACACCTTGTACCAACACCTCTATCTCTTCGTTTGACCAGTTAGGTTTTCTCTTTGCTATTTTATCCATTTTTAGGTGGTCAGACGACAAAACGATATAAACACGGAAATACGTACTGCGCATGTGCCTATGAAACGAAAGTAGGTTGTCAAGAAAGCTTTTTGTCGTAAGTGAAATCGTAAGTGTGCACGTAGACCAAAATTGCAAGAATTGTCGTACGAATATTTTTTTACTTACGAGTGCGTTTGTGAAAAGCACTTAAGAATTGACTTACGAATTTCTTAAGTCTAAAACTTATGCAAAATCTTAAGAATTTTTGTGAAAAGGGATACTGGTTTCGAAGGCAAAGATCGTGTCTAGATCATATTTTTTTTCCTTGAACAGTGTCATTCAAAACAATAATTCAACGTTTGTCACATTCATCGACCTGCAGAAAGAGTTTGACACTGTAGATAGAGAATAACTCCAGTACTGTCTTTTAACCAATGGAATTGACGGCAATTTTTACCACACTATTAAATCACTTCATTCAAATACAGAATCGTTCGTTCGGCTCAACGACAAGTGTACTGACTGGTTTCGCTGCAGTGTTGGAGTACGGCAAGGTGACAATTTATCCCCAACATTATTCGCCCTATTCATAAACGATCTAGCCGTGACATTAAAATCATTATATAAAGGAGCCCAAATTAACAACTACAACCTAAGTCTGCTTCTATACGCTGATGATATTGCTTTAATTTCCCACTCAGAAAATGATATGCAACACATGTTGGATACTGTCGACGCCTGGTGCAGAAATTGGCGATTAAGAATTAATTCGCAAAAATCTAAAGTTGTTCACTTCAGGAAAAAGAGATCGAAAAGAAGCAACTTTAACTTTCATTTAGGGGAAAATAATCCGGACTACGAGGCGTCTTACAAATATCTAGGCGTGATTTTCGACGAAAAACGTGGTTTTAAAGTGAACGCTGAAAACCTAGCCATGTCCGGAGGACGTGCCCTGGGATCCGTCATCTCAAAACTCAACGCAATCAAATCAGTTGGATTCCGAACCTACGAAAAATTATTCAATAATTGCGTAGCCCCAGTCCTTGATTACAGCAGTGGGGTATGGGGGCAGAAGAAACATCACTGTATTGAAATGGTGCAAAATCGAGCCCTCCGGTATTTCCTTGGTGTCCATCAGTTTACTCCGTTGCTAGCAGTCCGAGGGGAGAGCGGGTGGTTAAGCTGTAATTGCCGCCACAAGATGAATATGTTGCCTCTCTGGAATCGACTAATTTACATGGAAAATGAACGCATCACCAAGCGCGTGTTTCTTTGGGACCGTGAGCAAAACAATACTTCTAAATGGAGCTCCCAAGTTAAAAATATCATGGAATCGTTAAACATAGAAAGTACTTACTTCAATTCTACACCCTGTAATTTACACTACGCAGAGGAAAAGTTACGTACAAATTTTGAAACCGAATGGCACAACGATATCCAAATTATGCCAAAACTTCGTACATATATCCTTTTTAAATCCAGCTACACAGTCGAAAAATACGTTACGCTAGATCTCCCAAAACCCATCAGATCAAAATTGGCGATGTTTAGATGTGGTGTACTCCCCCTGAGGATCGAGACTGGTCGCTACAGAGAACCGGTGGAGGATAGAATATGTAACTTTTGTGATCTTAACGAAATTGAAACTGAAAAGCACTTTTTATTACTTTGTCCATTCTTTAATCACCAAAGAAGTCAATTATTTTATAAAATTGGATATGATGTAACTGTAAGTCAAAATAATACAAATGACAGTACTCTTTTTGTTGACCTAATATGTAACTACCCCCGCCAAATCGCTTATTTTATTCATGAATTATACAATCTAAGACAGAAACAATTGACAAAGCCATCTTGCTCCCAAAACATATAAAACTTATTCATATTGTAACAGTTTGAAGGTGACTTATAGGTCCGTTGGGCCGGGTGTATTGTGTTATATTTGTAAAATGAATTTTGTAATCATGCTATATACACATGTCACTATAATAAATTATTTACTTACTTACTAATGCATTTTTAACATTCCAACAAAACTTTCTAATTAAGTTTTGTTACAAAAACTTAAGAAACAAATGTTGAATCAAGAGTTTAACTTTAAATTACTTGCATTGGTTACACTTCATAGCTTAATATTCATGTAAGAATTTATGACAAAAATGCCACCTCCTCACGACTTTCATGTAAACTGGTTTCAATTACCTGTATTTAAACTTTATAACTTAATAATTTTTTTAATACACATGTACTAGTAACCTTTTGTAAGGAACGATGATTGGGACACAGTGTGAAAATTCAAAGTAAATCATTATTCAAAAGAAGATTCATCTTATGCTTTAATGTATTTTAATTACCAAATGTAGCTGTTTGATTCACAATTAGCTAATGTTGCCTAGGTAAGCACAATTCATTCCTGGGACTTTTCTCGTACATATAGTTTGTTTTTATATTAGGTTTTCACATAAGTTTTTGATGTGCTCTCTCTCTCTCTCTCTCTCTCTCTCTCTCTCTCTCTCAAAACACTAATTCATAAAAAGACATGCATGTTTGAAAAAAAAACCCTGGATTAAACATCAGTTTTTATTATATTTTGCAATGTCCTCTTACGGTATGATATCAGTAATACAAGTATGTTCTTCGCAACACAGAATATCTGCACCTTTCAGATTCATCTTCATAAAAATGCAGTCTGCTTTCTAAGAAAAGTAGAGACAGGAAAAACAATATGAAGTGATATTTTGCATCATTTGTTTTGGCTAAAATTTTAAATTTGTAAAACGAAATGTTTTCTGAAGCTTGAATAAATATTTTTTAAATCATTTAAAAATATATATCGTATTGTATTTTTTTTTTTTTTGAAAAAAGAATTGATAATGTTTAGTTACACAAACTAACACGATTCATTTGCATAATAGAATTACCTTAGAACAGTGCACTGAGAACGGATAGTTGGGATATTGACGCAGCATACACACTTCCCCGGGATAGCAGACCCGATTCCACACACAATTAAAGTGTGTGTCACATTCCGGACACATTAGTCCTACATATGAATATTAAATTTGCCTATATACCAGGTATATTAATAAGAAATATAACATAAATGAAGAGCATGCATTAAGTATACAAAACATTCTTCACTAAAAAAAAAACTTTCCAGAAAATAAATCGATTTTAAGACTAAGAATGTAAATTAACTCACTTCTTTACACTAAAATTTTTATCTATAATGTTTTGCAAATACAACACATATCATTTTTTTTTTTAATTTAAAAAAGTTAATCTTGAAATATTAATGCATTTTACACGTGCAATAAAAAATACTAATTGTAATGCTTTAAGCAAAAGTGTATCTATTTGTATTTTACATTGATTTCCTTAATGTTATTTCACTAATTACTTTTACTTCGTGTTTGTATGCAGGTTGGAAAGAACAAACTAATGTGTATGCCCGTTTGGTTGTGCTGATTGGGAATCGGCTGGTTAATTTAAATCAAAAGACAAAGCGTAACGATCACATATTTATAGTAAAAATGACTGTGCTTGAAAACAGGTTAAACTAACCTGGTATAGTTGACATTGCTTGATGTGTTGTTAACGAAGATGCTGAAATATAGGAAATGCTTACATCATTAGACATCCTTAAAAGATTGAATTAAACATGTACTAGTATTATGTAAAACATATCTAATGAAGTTATTGGTTGTGTTGAGGAAGAAGCTAAAGGAGGCTGGGGGGGGGGGGGGGGTAAAAAAAATTCTCCAAAATTGATCAAATTTGCAGAAATGTTTCATATAATCTTAATTTCCATTTTGATGTGAAAGACCACATCACAATCATCGATAATTTTATCATTTATTGCATCTAAAAAAATTGCACATTATGTAAAAAAAAAGAATTATGAAAAACATATGAAATATTTATAAAGGCAAAAAACATACCAATAACATCACAAAAACTAACACGATAACAAAAACTTAACATTATTTGTTATAAAGAAAATATCACAATTTTACCAAAAATATATTTGTCACACAAATGCAAATGTGTAAAGAAAAAAAAAGTAGCTACAAGATTATTTCCAAATTTTAACATATTGATAATCAATACATGTGTAATAAAGATTGAGCAATATAAAAGATTTTCGATGGTGAAATTAAAAAAAGGGAAAGAAAGAAAATATATGAACAAAATATTTGGAGTTTTACAAGTTACCCCCCGCCCTTTGAAAAGTTAAAAAAGTGCTGAAAAACAGCTAAAATGATTTTTTGGCATCTTGTATCCCTTGGTAACCATCAACTGACTTTTTAAATAATGCTTCAATACCATCATAACCAATTGTTCAAAAGAAAATTTCAGTACAGTGTAAGAGTTATAGAACCTTACAGTGAAAATCTTTTTTGTGTAGAGATAAACACGCTTCAATATGGCAGCCACCCCCCAGCCTCGTTAAATATTTAGTATATATGAAATTTCATATCGCTCTTATATGCAGTAAATCTCTAGAACGCATAGATATCAACAATTTTATTTAATTTTGTCATACCTTATTGCTTTCTAATCAACTTTAAAAGCAAAAGACAAACAACAATGATATAAACTTTAAATTATTGTACATACTGTGTAGAAGACAAGGTAGAGGAATTATTTCTGGTTCAAAAGAAAATATAAAACAATTTTGAAAGATTTTGCTTTTAGGTAACAAAAGCACTTTCAAAGTCATCAAGACACACAAGTCAGAAGGGCACTAAAATAAATCCTACATTTTCATTGGATACATTTAATAATTGACCGGTTAAAAATATAAACAAAAAAGATTTTAAAAAATAGTTAAACACATGATGCAATTAAATTCTTGTGATGCAAATCGTAGGACTTTTACAAATTTCACAAATCATGTGGGTACAAGATCGAACCTTTTTAAATATAAGAGAAAACAACGTCGATGGAATAATCTGACAGAGAGGCATGCAGAATTAGAATTGCATGTTATCAAAACAGTTCTATTTTTTTATACATCATTTCATCAATAATTGGTTGAAGATTATCTACGAATGCAACATGATAATTTATCATTATTGTTCAACGTGGCATTCATTTTGCACTTGTATTTTATATTATATGATATCATTAGTGGATGTAAACCTGAAATTTTGAAATAGTATCATCATTAGTCAGAATTCTGATGCAACTTTTTCTTATTAGAAGACACTGTATCAATAATATACAATTATTTAATGCTTGAGCAGTCAATAGACCAGAATATTTTTCCCGAGGTGCAGGGAACAGCTCAGTATGATCTATTGCCCGAGGCCAACGGCCGAGGGCAATAGATCATACTGAGCTGTTCCCTGCATCAAGGGAAAAAATTCTGGTCTATTGACTGTTCAAGCGTTAAATAATTGTTTTATTACCTAATTTTTTAGTTATCGGGGTTAACAATTTGCATATTGCAGATGGTTTTCGTACCATTATGCAATATACTAAGATTTTTTTTTTCATCTTTTACATACACAAAACCTGTTGCATGCATTACAACATCTAAATTTAATACTAAGTTTACACAAAGAAGGGGGAATCTTCAACCCATTAGATTTTAAATACATGTCGTCTTTTACCTTATATGAGGCTTTAAAACTATTGATTATTTTATACTCCATTTTGATAACATTTAATTTGGTTTCACCAAGTACTAAAAACAGCGTCTATGTAAAGGAATATATATTCCATGAGAACTATCGAAAGGATGTAACATTAACATACCCGCGTTCTGAAATACGTTGCCGGTCCAATAGATCGCAGTCTATTGACCGGCGGTCCAATAGATCGAAGTCTATTGACCGGCGGTCTAATAGATCACAGTCTATTGACCGGCAGTTCAAAATAGACGCAAATATTTAATATGTAATAAAACAACAAAATCCCTTTGATTAGGTAATAATGAATACTACAGTGCTTGTTGCAAACTGCAGTGACCCAACCAATGGTGCATGGTCCAGACAATGGACCTCATTTGATTTGCAGACAATACACAACATATACAAGAGCTGATATGATTTGAGCTCAAAAAGACAGATAACTTATTGTAAAAATTAATGATATATAATTATTGTACATAACATATGCCTCACTTAAATTCACAATACGTTATACATTATGGTTAAAATAAGAACAGTATAGCAACCCTCCTTCCCTCCTTACCTGATGTCATTACTTCAGAAGCAGCTGGTTTGGTTGGCACAGATACGACCTCCGACCCCGCCTGACTGGGCTCCATGGAGACAATCTCGGTGGTGGTTTGGTCGGTCTGATGTCCCGTCGCGTGCTCTGAAACCGGAGCCTTGGTGGGGACCATCATCGCCTCGGTGGTTCCTGGCTTGGTGGGAACTAGTGTGGCTGTAAATATATGATAAAGCAGATGTAATTAAATAAATAAATAATGAATGAATGAATAATACTTCTCTACAGGAAAGTTGTATGAATTTTGTCAAATTATTGTGATAAGGGGATGTACAGTGAATGCATTGCAAAGCAACTTGTTATACTTTAAAACTTATGAATTGGCCTGTTATGCTCACCGGTGCACAGTTTACAGAACTTTCGGCAGGAGGTCTCGGCGATGCGGCGGTAGGTAGGATTAGAACAAACATCATCAGGTAGTTGGTCACATTCCTCGTAATCCCTACAGTCAGTGGTGCCTGTATAACAAATGATCATCGTCTGTCAATTACTGATGATAAAAATTATGATGATGGAAACTGTATATAGATAACCATGATTTTTTTTCATAATGCATTGATTTTGGACATGCGTGATTATATTTGGTCGCAACACAAAACTTTAGTACATGTACACACAATGACCAATACAGACGACTGCGACGACGACGAAGAAGAAGAAGAAGAAGAAGAAAAAGAAGAAGTGTAAATAGACTTAAGAGGGGTGTTTCTTGTTTACTTGTACAATAGCCACAGGTACGTGGACAGTTTTTAATGGCCCAAGTTTTAAAGACTCCAACACAGGATTCTGATGAGTAGGTCGAACAATCCATGGCATCTTTACAATCTGCAATAACACAGTCCAACCATTGTTATCATTAACTGTTCATACAAGGCAAATACACAGAAAAGTCGCATAAATTTACGGGAAAAATCACGAAAAGTTCACTGAAATTGACAGATATGCTAAAGAACAATAAATATCATATATGATATTTATTGTTCTTAGCATATATATCATTTTCAGTGAACTTTTTAAATATAAAAATGGCGCCAAAATTTTTCATGGGAAATTTCTAGAGTACTAGTAAGCGTTCTTTTAATATGAATAATTCTCTTGCTCGTAGCAAAATATCCAGTGTTTTTTAACTACTTAAAGTTTCCCTCGCTAGTAAATGCGCGTCACATTTGTCATTAACTAATTAATAATTTTTTAATTATCAGTGAGTCCATGTCTAATTACTCATTGACGATAAAAAATTGTTGATTAGTAAATAATACATTTTAAGAAATTCGTAACAACAGGGTAGCAAACACTAAATCAAAATCTTACCTTCTCCCGTCGGCAGCGCCAGGGAGGTAGAGGACCCTGGTCCAGCGGTGGCGAGTGTGGGTTCCACGGCCGGGGGTCCGCCCGAGGGTCCCATGGAGGAGATGTTGACAGTGGTGGAGGAGGCGGGGGTGGAGCTTATGAAGACGAGGGTGGGTGGGGAGATGGGCGTCAGGCCCTGTCCAGGGTCTGTAGTGTATAGAATAAAACCACGGTACTGTTAAGGCTCTTTTGTTGCCAACCATGAACAATAATTTTACTAATACTGTATACAGAGAAATATTCGCCCCGTTCTATTTTCGCCCCCTTTTGCTGTCGTTGTCAGAGGGCGAATTTAAGACTGAACGAATTTTATGTTGCAAAAGATATAACTGTTAACACAACTGCATTTAGGCGAATTCAAGACAGGGCAAAACCGTTCACAAGTGTGAAAGGGCGAAAATTACATAAATCGCGAAAATAACTCTGTATACCATATCAAATAAAATCACTACAGAATGATCCGTCTATGCATTCATATGTAATTTCAATCATTGACGTATAGTATGGTTATTTTATTCAATGTATTCCTGCTGTATCGCGCTATCCACCGCGAAATGGACATTAAATCTGTTTCTTTTTTTCCAGATGCATGGTCTTATTCTTGTTAACAGCCTTCCTGTAGGCGTACAATAAATTTGAAATTTTTCCTGTCTCTGTCGACAATTTTTGATAATGGACAACTGTTCTATCCATTTTTTAAAAGAATAGACACATACAAATATTAATGAATTGCTTCTAAATTTACAGGAATCTTATCTTAAATAAAAGCCGAAAGTAATGAACTACATAACAAACATGTGTTATCGATAAGTGTTTTTAAAATTTAATTTTCATGCTTCAGAACGTATCCGTTAACAGACATTAGCAAAAGAAAAAAAAAACCGAGAATAGCCAAATTAACATATAAAATACCAAAAATCTTATTTTTCGCATTATATTAACATTGATGGATTAATTATCTACCTAAATTCATATATGTATATTAATGAAATTAACTGTTCACGTTTTTCCCGCCTTTACAATTTGATGTGTAACAAATTGACTTACAGGTACACTCATCGCAATGGTTCCTGCAGTGTTCTCTCATGTAGGCCCGGTACCTTGTGTCTGTACAAGAACCGTTTCTAAAAGCGGCACAGTTGGAATCCAAGTCCTCACAGGGTGGATGGAAATCTGAATATTTTTATTTTAATTAGAATTTTTACAACTTGCTAGAAATAAAACTCGGAATTAACGCGAGGATAACTTTGATGACGTTTTATTACGTCACCATTTGATATCAAATTAAAAGAGCATGAATTTATATTCGCGAATTCAAAATGCTTAAGAAAAGATGTATATACATTAACCACTTAGTCTGTAAATACTTTATAGTTTATAATCAATAATAGATGCAGTTTAAACTACGTATTTTGTTATTCGCATATCAGGCACACTGATTGTCAGTAAGGTTTTTTTTTCATTTCTCGATTTATTACATTGACGGTAAAAGATATCATTACTTGGACAGTATCCACATCTATAAGGACAGTAGACTCTGGCCCAACCCTCGTAAGCTCCTACACACTTCTCGTCAGGGTAGTACCAGCAGTTCAGCGTTGAGTTATCTCTACACCACTCAGAAGCTACAACACCAGACAACAAATGTAACAATTTGTAACAATGACACCCCACTTTCTATCACAAGTTATCAAAGTGTGTAACAATATGTAACATGATATCCTACTTACTATCACAGATAAAAAAAACTGTAACCATTTGTAACAATCATATCCCACTGCTGTCACAGATTACAAAAAAGAATGTTTCGTAGTAAGCAACGTTAATTAAGAGTCGGTTTATTTGAAAACAATGCACAAAAATTATCTATATTTTTGGACCTTTGCTAAAACGCAAAACGGAACCCGTTTTAGATTTTTTATACCTATATACACTATCATTTTTCCTATGTTATCTTTTATAAAAAAAAACCTACAAAATTAAGACTTCGCTAGTTTTTTTTCATAAAAACACGCTACAACCAATTTTGAGTTTCTGCGTCTACGAGACCAATTGATAGAGACGAGTGAAAACTTGATTACCTGGGTTATAGGCTGTGGTAGTTGTTGTTGGCTCTGAAAGAAAAGTGTACAGAACACTTATATGACATTGCGTGAGCAAAAAAAAAACCATGTATTCCTTTTAAAGGAATGATCGGCAATAATGATATATTGATAGCTAGAAGCAATCAACATGATCAGTTTGATGTAAAGTAATTTTAAAAGTACTGTATTTTTACAAACTATAGAATATTTTGAATCTGTACACCATAATTTCATCATTATAAACCGTCAACAAATTTAATTTTGAAATAAATTTTGGGAAAGCCGTTCGTAAACTCCTTGTCTAGTTTTACATTTTTAACGTAATTATTAAATGTTAATGTATCTTCTTCTTCTTCTTCAGGATACTGAGTAGGGCTCTTCAAAGAGCATTAACACGTATACAAAGAAAGAGTTGTATTAAAATAATTTAGTGCGACTGAAAAACATTGAATGTCATCATAACTTGCTATTGAGGTCGCATTATAACGTAACCTTGTTTATAAATCAAGCTGTCTTCTTAGCTACTATTATGCAACATCAATAGATCGAGGTCAGTTCATGGAGCATCTTCTCATGATTGAGGTCAGTTCATCGAGGTCAACTGCATTACTGAATGAATCTTTCGATCGAAATTCTTACGCGTGATACAAAATGTGCATTCTTGAATTAACATGTTGAACTGTATTTTATGTATGTTTGCATCTCTTAAGGTAAATGAATTGAAATAAAACTGAGTAAAATGTTATATATATACTAAACCAAACTTTTTTATAAGAACTACTTATGCAAGCAGAATGTGTGCGCACGTGGAAACATTTGCCGGATGCCTCATATGGACACAACAGTGATCGACCGAAGCCGATCACAAAAAATCAACAGTTACATGTAGCAAAGAATTGAGTCCATTTTGATTTGATGACTGGTTATAATGTTCTTGTTTACCGATCAGTGAAAATCCATTTTGGGTAAAAAAAAACAACTCATCGTTGTCAATATAAAAGTGACCTCGCAAGAAAACCGTGTTGACGTCACTTAAATGGATTTTGTAACCATGACAACTTACCAGGGGTGGTTGTCGGAAGTGTGCTCAATACGAGGTACTCGGTGGGAGCTACAAAGAGGATGTAACAAAGGTTTATTTACAGCAAAGAGAGGGCTTAATCAACCAAAGGTATGACAATAGTTTACAAAAATCGAAAAAAGCACGTTATAGAATGTTTAACAGAAGATACATAACATACATTACAGAAAAAACTAACAGATGTTACATTATACAAATTCTTTAGTAGATTACCTATACAGAAGTTACAAAACATTCTACAGTGGATTACATTTATAGAAGCTAGTTAACTTTCTACAGTAGTTTACCTTTACAGAAGTTACATAACTAAATCCTACAGTAGTTTACCTTTACAGAAGTTACTTAACTTCCCACAGTAGTTTACCTTTACAGAAGTAACACAGAACTTAATCCAACAGTACTTTACCTTTACAGAAGTTACAGAAATTAATCCTACAGTAGTTTACCTTTACAGAAGTTACAGAGCTTATTCCTACAGTAGTTTACCTTTAGAGAAGTTACAGAACTTAATCCTGCAGTAGTTTACCTTTAGAGAAGTTACAGAACTTTCTACAGTTTGTTACCTTTACAGAAATTTTAGAACTTCCTACAGTAGTTTACCTTTACAGAAGTTACAGAACTTCCTACAGTAGTTAACCTTTACAGAAGTTACATACTACTATAACTTAATCCTACAGTTGTTTACCTTTAGAGAAGTTACAGAACTTAATCCTGCAGTAGTTTACCTTTAGAGAAGTTACAGAACTTAATCCTACAGTAGTTTACAGAAGTTACAGAACTTAATCCTACAGTAGTTTACCTTAACAGAAGTTACAGAACTTAATCCTACAGTAGTTTACCTTAACAGAAGTTACAGAACTTAATCCTACAGTAGTTTACCCTTACAGAAGTTACAGAACTTAATCCTACAGTAGTTTACAGAAGTTACAGAACTTCCTACAGTAGTTTACCTTTACAGATAAAGAACTTAATCCTACAGTAGTTTACCTTTACAGAAGTTACAGAACTTCCTACAGTAGTTTACCTTTACAGAAGTTACAGAACTTCCTACAGTGCTCCCTCATGTATTGTCCGTACTGCTCCTGGTTGCAGATTTCTTTACCGAACTCATTACAGTAGTCTAGGTCGTCCTCACACGGCAGCTTCTCTGTAAAACAAAATGCTCAAATTTCAATGGCTCTTCCCGAAATGACCACTTTTTGGAGTCGTAGTAAAAATAAATGATTTAATGCAGACGGTTTTATTAGACCGGCTTCATATATCTTAACCATTGAAAGATACAACTAAATTATTGAAAAAAATCGCTGATCCCCAACAAACAGTTGTTTCTTTTGAAAAGAAGTTTATGTAGTGATCGATATCATGTGATCTGTTTGAATAAGAGATTCTGCTATCTTTTATTATTGCGATTTTGATAATTTTCTCAGTTTTCAGCTTCGAAAGTTGTGTATACTTTTAAAAAATCCTGCATTTAAAAAAAAAACTTAAACAAACAGAACTCTAAAAAATTTAAAAACAAAAACAAAAGAGAAAAGAATCGCGTAGACGATGATACCACCTTCCTTATTTTTTTGACCATCAACCCGCTCCCCCTCCCCCCGTCCCCCGATAAAGAAAGGTGACTTACGCGGGCAGTATCCACATCTCAGACTACAGTTCGCCCTGGCCCAGGTCTCGAACGGTCCCACACAGTCTGTGTCCTTGTACCGGAAGCAGTCACGACCAAGTACATCGTAACAAGCTGTGGGAACAAAATCAAAGTACTGAAAGTACATCGTAACAAGCTGTTGGGACAAAACTGGCTTCTGTATAAAAAAAAAAATATTTAAATGCTCATAATACATCTTATCTTTGGATAACTTCCTGCCAGTACTAACATAACGAAAAAAAACCCAGAATTCTAAACTTTGTAGTCCTATATACAAAACAATATATATTTTTATGTTTAAAACAAAGTAAGACGCCAAATTTTTTAAGGCTTTTACACTATTTAAATCAAAAATAAAAAACTGAAAAGTATATTTATATTCAGAAATCAGAAATTGATGAATTTAAAAAAAGCATGGTCTCCTTGGAATGTTTTTATTAATCATCTGGCAGTTAAGAATTAACATGTGTACAATAATGCATAAATTTAATATTTTTATGTTTTTTTGTTTTTGTTTTGGTATTCTGTTGGTCTTTTTTTTCTTTCTTTGGTTTGTTTGTCTGGTTTTTTTTCACATGGATTGCAGTTTTACTGCATAGGCATAACTATCACAAGCAACTACCCTACTCTTTATTTTATATTACAATATGGGATGAAAATGTGAATATGTGAGAAGTGAGAGAGTGAATATTACAAAAAATGATTTATATATTTAACCTTTGTTTACAATAAAAAAAAAAAAACAACAACAACAAAAACCCGAAAAACAGAAAACTAGCTCGTTCACAAATAAAATCAGGTTGCTTGATTTCCAAAGTTATCTCTGAATGCATAAACAATCTGTTTTTTTTTTATTTTGACATATTTTGCAAGTTGACAAAACTGTTGTTAATTGTGCTTAACATACATGTATTCTATGACATTGACTGTTTAATTACATGATTAGTTTAAAGTCACAGCGCACTCGTTAAAAACAAGCAATGTTCGTCTACCAAAAAGGATGCAAGCTATGACATTGACATTTCACCAAGAGATTTTGATCAAGATCCCTTAAGAGAGGGTACAACTGAAAAGTGGTGTCAAGCAGACGGGCAGAGAAAATACTATAATGCGGGACCTTAGAGCGTTAGTTGGATATTTTTTCTTGAAAAGACTTTAATAGTAACATAATAACAAGACTATATGATAAATGGGATAAATTTAAATTTTCCATCCGGCGGGTACGACTGGTCTCAGGGGATGCTTACTCCTTACAGGCATCTGATTCCACCTCTCCCCTTTTTGAGGTCTGTGTTTGCTCTGCTTGAATTTGTATTTTGCTATATGGATTTTTAAGACGGTTGATAGTTTGATATTTTTTCATTTCACCTATCCAATAAGATATCCCAATAGTTAAAGTTTTGAATTGGTGAAACAACTTATTTAAATAAGTAATATCACTTTTTCGATAAGGTTATATCCGGAATTATTTGAATTTCTCATTAAGAAGTAGTTTAATTAATCCAAATTGGGGATATTACTAAACGACGATTTTAAGATGAGTTCAGAATTCCAGCTGCAGGTCTGTAGCTCATGGTGTTTTTAAATGAAACTTTGAAAAAGTAAGATATTTTGCATTGGCATACAAATTGCTTATTGTAGTTTAATTCCATTAACATCAAAACAAATTTTATATATATGCCAAATGAACACGAGTACAGGTCTAAAAGGTTTAGCTTTTTATGCAATACCCAAACAATTGTCATTTTCATGACACTGGCAAATTAACCAAAAACAACCTTTTTAAATAAAATTTATGTCGAGATTTTCTCAACTTTTGAACTATAAACAGATTATTTTAGGGCTCTAAGATCCGAATTTAAAAGGGTTGTCCTTTATTTTCGGTGGCAAATGAAAGCCCTTGATTTTTTTTCAGGAGATAGTTTTACTGCGTTCGGAAGTTTATCCCACTATTTGCAATTCCTACACTCAGTTCGTCCCATAGAACCAATAATTAGAGTCAATTCTTCACAGTAAGGACTATGAACAAAGAAATGGTACGAATGTTTCATTTTATCAATTTAACTAGTGATGGTTATATCTACGTAAATGTTTCTCTCTGGTTGCAAAATCAAATTTATATGCTTGTCAAACAACAACGACAAGGAGAGATATGAGTCAAACTTACAGTAGCAACTCTGTAAATGACAAATAGTCATTGCTGCATTGAAAATTCAAACCAAAAACAAAGGGATTTCCAAACCTTCTTCTGTAGGAGGAGTGTTGACAGTTGACGCACCAGTGTATATATCCATGATCAAAGGTGGTAAGTTTGTTTTTAGATTCTGCCCAGGGTCTGTTGTATTAGCGAAAACATCGATTCAACATTATATGAAAACTCCTATTTAAAATGGATTGTCATTCTTAAAAATATATAAAAGAATAAATGTTACCTTTTCTGTCTTTATATCATTACCATAACAATATTTTTCGCATAAAAACAATCATTTTTCTAAATTCATAGATATTAGTTTTCTCATTTAAACACTAACTATTATTCTATACACTCTTCAAATAATAACGTTTAAATGCCGATGCTCTCAATGACTATTTCAACTAGGGTTATCGATGTATTTACAATACAGTTCTTATTTTCCCGTAAAATGTCTATCTAACCCTTCTTTACGAAATGATATTCTGTTCTATTATACAATTCAATGCTAAACAAATGCCCCTTTTCTTACAGTGACACTCATTGCAATGTCTCCTGCAGTGTTCTCTCATGTAAGCGCGGTATCTCGTGTCTGTACAAGAACCGTTTCTAAAAGCGGCGCAGTTCGAATCAAGGTCCACGCAGGGTGGATAGAAATCTAAAAAAAAAATTGAGTTTTTACAACTTGCTTATTTTTTTCCACAGAAATAAAACATGAAATTGATTTTGGCGATGTATTATCAGGTGTTTTTTTTTAATTATTATTATGAATTGAAGGAACATTATATTCGAGAAATAATCAAGACAGGATAAATAAGTTAGGGTCTTCGACTGTGAACACTGATTAACATGTATTCATAAATACAGCATCAATTGCATATCATGTTCTATGAACTTTATCAAGAATACTTTCAGCCCATCCAAAGGGTCCTTTTTTTTACACGATGGGGTTACATATTCAGAAAACCCCATAAACTTACTCGGACAATATCCACATCTATACGGACAGTAAACTCTGGCCCAATTCTCGTAAGCTCCTACACACTTCTCGTCAGGGTAGTACCAGCAATTCAGCGTCGAGTTATCTTTACACCACTCAGAAGCTACAACACAAAACAGGATTTTTAACTTTAGTTTTGTATCTTTACGGGCATCCATATGAAGCGTTCCTTTGAGATAGGCTGTGTAGAGAAATAAAATGTATAGACGGACAACCCACCGGTTATTATCTATCATTGTGTTATAATTGTATGATACAGGAAACGATTATGCTGTGATTGTGTATTAAAAAACAAAATACAAAACTTTTCTAACAAAAGTGATGTCGGGATCTACTCAACTTTTGAGTTTTAAAATAATTTTTTTAGAGCTATGAACTCCTTTTTAAAGGAGCCAGCCATTCATTTCTTGCGTTAAATGAATTCCCTATTTTTGTTCAAGAGATAGATTAACAACGTCAGGGAACTCTTCCCATTATTTGCAATCCCTACACTGAGTTCTTCTTAAAGTACCAGCAATAAGAGACAATTTTACAAGAAATGAGTCTGAACAAAGAAATGATACAAAATAATGTTTCATTTAACAAGTTAAACTGGTAATGGTGACATCTAAGTATGTCACCATTACCAGTTTAACTTGTTAAATGAAACATTATTTTGTATCATTTAACAAGTTAAACTGGTAATGGTGACATCTAAGTATGTCTTTCTTTCTAGTTGCAAAATCAAATTTAATCAAAAATGTTTGTCAAACAAAGACGAAAAAGGAAAGATGTAATTTTAACTTAAAGTAGCAACCCTTTCGATGACATAAAGTCATTGACGAAATAGTAATGAAATAAACCATAAGGGGATATATACTGTTTTTACAAACCTTCTTTTGCATGCACAGTAGTGACAGTGGATGCACCAGTGTTGATATCTGTGGTCGGAGGTGGGGAGATTGGCGGTAGATTATGCCCAGGGTCTTTTGTGTTTATAAAAGCAACAATATAGCATAATACGAACCGATATATGAAAAAAGAAATCACTCGCCGTGGCATTTAACTCGACTTTTTAGGTATCGACGACGTATGATCAATTAGCAATTCTTTTTCCACACTTACGTCGAGTTGACATCTTCCAGTGAACTTGAAATGAAAGATATCACTGAGTCCGAGTCATCTGTTTCATATTTAGATATTTTACGAGAAAAATAATTTAATGGTAACCTAAAACTTTATGATAAACGTGCTGACTTCATTTTTACTATCGTCAAGTTTTCTTACTTATATAGCAATTTACCCTCTTCACATGCATGTAGTTTTTAGTCTTTAATTGATTCGATACGCAAGGGCACGCTTTATATATTTTAGATTTTTAAATGAAGCAAGCTACGGACGAACAAGTTGATAAAACAAGATTTTCAAACGTCTCGATTGATACGATCGATATCGTATCGCAATTTCTATGATTGATACACCATGTCGGCAAACATAAACTTTATTCTTATTGTTAGGCCAGTACTTTATAACAAATTGTTGGAGGATTTTTCCGTTTTCCAGATTACAACAAAGAGCATACGGCGGGTGAAACAATGCATCATTTTCTCCTACAGGGCACCTGATCATACCTCTAATTCTTGTAGAGGTTCGTATTTCTTGTGATCCTGTTTTGTATTTTGCCTGAGGACTATTGATTTTTAATACTTTTCGTTCTCACGTTTCATTTGTATTGAAAAGAAGGTGTGTGGTATCAAAAACACATTAATATTTATTTTTAAAGCATTGCTGTACGTTGTATAAGAGAGAAAAAATACTGTGATGGTATAAATATTCTTAAAACTGCTCTGCTTATCTGACAGAAGAATCCTATTTCGTTACATAATTTGAAAATTTTAAGATTATTTTCTATACTATATGTAAGGGAATCAAAACATAATTTTTGTAAAACCGGATTGAACGAAAAGAGGAGATCAAAACCGAAACTGTTGCAAATAGTGTAAACAAAATACACCAGCAGTATACCTAACAGATTGACAGACAAGGTTTCCTGATTTACGAGCTGAACGTCAGGGACTTGTTTCAGTTAAACAAGTAGACGTAGAATACAATAATCTGCTCATTAATGTTTATAAATTGATGTTTAAGGCTAACAACCAATCGGTCATGGTATAAAAAAAGTATGACATTAAAAAAACGCTAGGTTACGCATTATTATCCATTTGCATGCATATATTAAACCAAAGCTGTCAGGGCCAATGCTTAACTCGCCCTACACTTTCCGCCATGATGTCAATTAGTCATTCCGTTTCTGGGCACCCCGTTTAGAAAAGTTCTTTCCATTAATACTAAAATCGCATTTATTGTTCCATTTTAATTATCAACTTTTTAATTGTATTATAGAAGTCCGATCCAATGTATCTGCTTGTGATGAACTCGTCCTAAACTTTTTCGTAAATTAGTAAATCCGCGTTCTTGGTTATCCTGTTCTAGAAAGTTCTCAAGCGAATGTGTATCAAAACTTAAATCACCCACTTAAGACACGAATTGATTCATTTTACTTATTCAACATTTGTCAAATCTTAACTTCTATGTATTCTTTAAAATAGTTCAGTAAATATATTCACTTTTTACGCAATCATTCAAGATTATTTTATTGCAAGTATATATTTTGATGCAAACTATCCCTGACTTGGATCCGACAAAGCGTGTCCACCACCTTACTCTCATTTTTGCTATTTCGGGCTTGTTTATCGAAAATGAAAGTAGGTTTTTGATTAATTTCACAATAATAACTTATCAGTTAAACTTCAGTTATACCTTACGGATATCATCACGCATGTGTTGAAATACCAAAGGTGTAAGCATGTACTCTGGTGCAGGAGTTTTGTAGTTTATTTGCAAAATGCCTTAATTTATAAGTATAGATTGGGATCAAGCTAGTGTGTTTTCATAAATGCAGAAAAATTTAGAAAGTAGACTTCACTTACTTTTAATTCATTTATTTGTATTTCACAAATTAATTATATAGCTTAACATGTTTGCCATATTTAAGCACAGCCTGGTGAACTTTCAGCATATTTTTTTATTTATCAATATGTATACCTCAATCAAATGAAAATATGGCTACTCCCGAAAAGCACTCATAGAACTCTTCTTAAAAGCTTAAGTAAATAAGCAACATGATGAAGGTTACGGTGAATCATCAATTTTTTAGCTTTCATGGGTAATCCTTACCCAAGATTTACGTCCCAACGAACGTATAATTATACAAGCATGTAATTCATAGTTAATGAAGTTATTCCAATTTTGCTACCAACGAAATTACGTCTTCACGAACAAGAAAAACGTTGTCTAACCTCGAATATTGACCCCCACAAATTAAAATGATTCCAGCGTATTAAAAAAAACCTTGACCCTTACTTTTAGTGGTCGCTGGAGTGGCCAAAGTGGCATCTGTCATCCTTTGTCCGGAAACTAAACTAAGGAAGAGACAAACCAACCAAATGAACGCCGCCATTACATACAGAGTTCTTAGTTAGGGAGTAGGACAAGTCTGTTATATTATGGAAGAAAAAATGATAAAATAAAAGGTGCTTTCAGAACAAAGTCTTGATTATTCTGTTATCGCATCTTCTTGACGGGAGAATCCTGGTGGGCAAACACATGTAACCTGTCATGATTACATCACAAAGGACAATATTTGGATGTATCCTTGACTTTCTACCTAAATAGTTGTCCAAAACCGCAGGTAAAATTCAAACTACGCAGTTCCGATTTTCAATTAAACTTTAACTCTGTCTGTCTGTCTGTATCTCTCTCTGTCTCTCTCTGTCTCACACACACACACACACACACACACACACACACACACACACACACACACACACACACACACACACACACACACACACACACACACACACACACATCGAAAGTTAGACTCTAGAAAATACTGTTCTTCTTTTTTTATTTTTTAGTTTTAGGAAAGTACAAGAATACATCTTACTTCAACGGAACTCATCTCTGCAGACGATAACCAAACTCTTACATTGAAAGTCACCGTTCTTTCTTAAGCACCAAAATGCGAGAATATTTTACTCATTTTAACACTAATAAATTTGCTGCATGTAAGTGAACGGGGAAGTTGATGTATACGTATATTTAGGAATGACCTAGGTTAGTTTTACCGTAAGCTTATACAATCTCACTGCTCTGAAAGTATTCTTTATAAGCATTAACACTTCATAGATTCTATGTATGGGGCATATTCATAATAGTTTTTTTATGTTTTAAGACAATTTTACTAATTTGTCTTGTTCGGTATTTGAATCAATCTAAACACAAATTAGGAAATTTTGAAGACAAGTTTTCACATAGTAAAATTGCTCTTAACCACGATTATCTTTGCATGAACTAATGATTTAAGACATGTTTTTAAACGTCTATAAACAATTGTAGCATATGAGAAATATAACAATTAATTTACAAAAATATAAATATTAATAAAGAGAAAGTTAATCGAATTAAACGCGTAAATATTTGACTCAAAAGACAAATACTTGTCACTCAAAAGTATCATATGCATAGCTGTATTGTATACAACCTTCAGTCAAAGAGTTGTTGTTTATTTCAAGTTAGCTGAGAATGCATTTGCTTCTTTTTCAAATATATCCCATTAAGCTTAACATGTTAAAACAAGCATTTATTCGTTATAAAATAACTTATAATTTGGACTTTACCCATAACATTTTTTTCAAAGTGCGTTGATATCGACGATATGAATGAACTTTGAAAAAAAATGGGTTTTTTTTTCAAAGTATGTTGACTTGGTCCCAAAATGAAAGCACTTTGAAGAATAGTGCGTTGTAACAGATTTTTTCAGCTTCATCCATTTTCATATACAAACGGGAGAGACTATCAGAAAAGAATGCATGGTGATTCCATACTAAGCAAAATAACTGAAAAAAAGAATGACATACTTTACATTTATTATTGATATTTAGTATAGTTATTTCCACCAAGATAATAATATCATATACATGTATTATATAATTTGTTAAAAAAAATATTTCTAAGGAAACTTTTAGAAGTTAGAGGAATTCATATTCATACATAGTTAGATGGTTTTTAATTGCTGTTTATGGAACTGGCTTGCACTGATTTCAGTCTTGTCAGTTTTTTATGCATATTGTAAGAAAAAAAAAGAAAACCCCTTTTTGGATGTAAATATATATATTTTTTTAATTTTATGTCTTTGACCTTTGTGTGAAGCGTATCGATTTATCCTGAATAAAAAAAAAATCATGATCTTTCTTTTTCTTGAGCAAAACCCAAAATGTCTTTAGTTGGTATAGCCTTATGTATGACTTTTTAAACAGAAGCTTTTACTTTGATTCTGTTTGCTTTTAAGCGGTGTATTGAACAGGAAGCTGGGTCACATTGTATATACATTTTTATCAAAACACAAAAGCCAAAGCTATCTTAACACTTTAAATCATACTTGTATATAGTAAATGTTCTTTATAGTAAATGCGTTGTATTTAGAGGCCATTTTGTCCAGTATATTGTCAATATTTCACCCGCGTTAATTGATTACAGATCCCGATCATTTTGATCGTTAAGAAAACATGGATTCGCTTGGTAATTAAAGAATTATTGTGTACAATATATGGGTTTAAATCAAATACGATAAAATGTTTTACCTTCTTTGTATTTTATTCATTTGAAAACATGGCTTCTGGTACTCCGAACGTAAAGAGTTCATTCCTAATTTCTCGACTAAGTCAGCTCCATTATCAGATTTGACTAGAAAGAATCAACCAAATCATGTAAAATGGACAGTTGAACATGACCAAGCTTTTAAGCAGCTTAAACAGGATCTGGTAAGTGCTCCGGTATTATGGAACCCTGATTTCAATGCATAATTTATTTTGCAGACTGATGCAAGCGATAGGGGTTTAGGCGTTGTACTTTTACAGGAAAAGGAAGCAGAACGTCATCGCATTGTCTATCTTGGCAAAAAGTTACTGCCAAGAGAACAAAATTTTGCTATGATTTATCAGTTTACCTAGTGATAAAAATTGATTGTTTAACAACAGATAACATTCCAATTTACTTATTCTGTGAAATTACATATAACAGTATTGGTAATTTTGATTTGTTGGTTTATTCCTTTACATACTGTTATAGCTATGTTTAAAGCATTTACTTGTTTCATATAGATACTGACAATTGAATGTGTTAAAAATTAATTCACTGTTGTTTCATTGTCGGTGTTGATTGATTAACTTTTTAAAGTTTTTTTTCTTTCTTAGTGGGAGAGTGAGACTGTGTGTTAATGAGTGTAATTCTCTTCATATTCTGTTATTTTAATTTGTTTTGTTAATAAATAAATTAATTTTCTTTTGTTTATTTTACTGTTTGTCGTTTTCGCTATCACACCCACAAAATCCAAAAAGAACTTCATTACAATTACATTTGTATTTAAGGTGGGATAACACATCGTCACAGAATGGCTGACCTCTGATCGAAACGACATTTCGTTATATTTAAACGATCTTATCGACGGCAACATGTACCTTACTTTATAGCAGGGTGGTTAAAGTGTTGGGCTTGTGATCCGTCCATCCCGAGTTCGAATCCATTGGGGGCTTTTGCTGTTACTAACTGAATTGAATTTTTTAGATATTAATTTTTTATCCTCAAACAGCAAATTTTTCGCTCATTTGACATACATGTAGGTACAGTTTATTCATCATAATATCTGTCATAATCAAATAATGTACTGTTAATTCGAGTGACTTTTTCCAGGTGTGTTATTCCACCTTAAAGTAAAGTTTTGAATTTGACTGAGGAAGTGCTAACATGTAAACTTCTGACTGATATCCTGCAAACCATTTGGCATACAGAAACAGCACCAAATGACTGGAAAGTTGGTCTTATTGTGAAACTGTAATGATTATTATGTCAGAACAATAACTCTGTGTGTAATGTATGTTTGGATATTGCCCTTGATTTAAAGAGTATGAAATGCATAGTGTGTTCCATGTGATGGGTCATTGACAATCGATATCAATCATAGAAATCCAGTGCTAAAGGAACTACGAAAGAAAGCAGACCTAGCTAACACAAATAAAAAAGGAATTTAATGTTGTCAATTACCAGCAAAGTTCTCAGCAGAGTCATCCTAAACAGAATGGCATTAGTGACTGACAAATATATTCGTAAAGAGCAATTGGATCCAGAAAAGAAGAATAAAAAACTAGACACCTTTCAAGCAAGATGCCTCCGTAGGATCCTCAAGATATTCTGGCCAAACGAGATCAGCGATGAAGAGCTGTACGAGACAAATCAAACAGCTGTCATATCTGACCAGTAAAAGCAAAACGACGGAAGTGGATCGCCCATGTCATGAGAAAGAAAACGTCAAAATTACCAAGGGTAGCCGTAAGATGGACTCTGCATGGAAAAAGAAATAGAGGGTGACCAAAGGAGACATGGCGGAGGTCAGTGGAGAATGAGGTGAAAGATAAGGGATTGACTTGGGACATAGTACAGCAGATGTCGGCAGACAGGCAGAAATGGAGATCCTTGGTGAGGGCCTTATATGCTCTATGCACGAAGAGAACTACGTAAGTAAGTTTGAATTTGACAATTTTTGCATAATTCTTTCTTAACTAAAAAAAGTTGTATGGAAATTATTTTGTTATTCTACAAAAAAGTGATTTATGTGTGTCAAACCTTTATGATTTAATTAAATTAGGGAAATTTACATTTGGCCCATTTGAAATTCGACTTTCTGTTGGTATTAGTCCCATTAGGATGGTTCTAGTTTAACTAAAAAACGATGGCTACAAGCATCAATCCAATTGAAATAAATATTTTATGTTTACCAAGGCACCTGACTTTAAGAAAGTCTTTTTATAATAAGATAATAACCTACTAAAATAATAGGTACAGGAAATTATCTTGCTATAAAAAGAAATGTTTTAACGTCAGGTGACTGTGATGTATCTACATTATCCAGTGCCTTGTAATATTTATATTTACTATCGATCCTCAACTGCTACTGGGGTGTACGAAGTTTTTCGATATGCAATGTGTATTGTATGTTACCGTATTTCAAAAGCATTCCACTTAAAATTTGAAATGTACAGTACATCCCTTCAAAGAATTCTCTGCGGCTTGAAATACATAGTTTCAATCTCTGAATCAATTTCTGAAATGCGCCACGGTACACCGATTTTGGTAAACCTGTTTGGTAGATTACTGAGTTAAGGGCTTGTAACAACCATACATATTGGTAACTTTTAAGTTTTGGAAAAAGTCGCATGGGGCTAGATCTGTAGATAATGGAGGGTGTGACAAGATGGTAAACTTCTCCGACATAAAAATTGATGCACAAGCACAAACGTATGATGTAGAGCATTATCATGAAGTAGACGAACATGTCTAAATCCTGACAGAAGGCATCGTTTATTATAATATTTCTTGATTTTTTTTTATAGAAAAAACATCTTAAATTGTTAATACCAACCTGTAATGCTTTGCCCTACGGCACAGGAAATTGAATGACCAAACCATCACATGAAATGAGTGTGCAATGAAAACTGTCTTAATCCTTATCGTATTTAGGTGGGCAACTACAGGTCGTATCTAGTTAGCCATATTTTGTTTCCAATTTTAATTGAACCCAATTTTCGTCACCAGTGACAATATTTGCAAACTTTGATGATTGGACTTGGAAAACATTTTTAGCATATGCCCAGCGGTTTGAACTTGTACCTATTCTTGGTAATCTGTCAAAAATGTGATATCAATCTGTCAGAAATCATTCCTACTTAATTTCAAAATACGCTTCAACATAAAGTGCACCCGAATCTGTCACCACTTTCAAATATTTCCTTGCCTGTTATAGTCACAGGTCGGCCAGATTAAACTGCATCTTTGACGGTAAGCCAGTCGGAAATTCCTTTCCCCACCTTCGGAATGTATCATAAGCTACTTTATCAGACCCATAAAATTCCCCTAATTCAGTATACCTCTGCATTATCGAATGGCCAATTTTTCTGCTAATTCTTATATCAGATCTAATTAATTTAGTATTTTTACCCATTTCCAAATACTTTTACAACAGTGGTCAACGACTGACTCTAATGAAACGACTATAATTTGGAATAGCAACGATTCACATCGCTCTCTTTTATACAGGTGTGTTTATCAAAAAGGAATGTCGGATTATTTCATTATTAACAATACGGTAGTTAACAGCATCATTACAAATATCTGCACTTTTAGTTATATTAAGACTATTTTAATTGTTATCAGGATATATACACACATAATGTTGGTTTTCACTCTCATATATCATTTACCTTACAATACATGAATATTCCTGAAATAAGTAATCAATATTTGAATTTTTATACATCTTTGCCTTTGAATCTGTATTTCTGAAACTCATTATTTTCATATTTTAATTAACTTATTTCATGCTGTAACTTAAATTAACACGTGATAGGTTTTTTAACAAATATTAAAGGAAATTAAAACACAATCGGCATGCGTTTGAATGAGAACAAAATCAGCAAGTGAGCTCATAGTCAGCTATCGTAGTAGGGTTCCGTCGATGCCGGACAAAAACATAGACATATATTGTTCAAACGAAACATTGGATTTTCTTTACCATTCCTCCAAACTCGCCAACAAAAATATTGTCTCTAGAGTCCACGCACAAACACTCCGGGCGATGTAAATCATGGCCACTTATATATCGGAGGAATTGTCCGCCCTGATCCAGGATGTGGATGCGGTGGTTAATTCGATCTGCTATAAGGATCCGACTCTTGCTGTCTGTTGCAATGCCGCGTGGATTAAATGGTCCCTTGGTAGTAAAGGGAGGACCAGCGTAGGTAAACCGGTGTTTCCCGGCTTGATTGACCACCACTACTGCATGGGCTTTACAGTCTGACACACAGATATCTAGGTTCCTGTTCTCACTGATATACTTCACTTCACTCGTGGTATAAAGAGGTCGACCGTTGTCGTCAAATTGGATGTTTTGTTTTTCTATAGTTCCAGAGTAACGAACAACTTTTGAGCGTTTATTATCTTCAGAGTCCATGGTAACGAGCAGGTCGCCTGAGTAAGTCCTTGCAATATTAAAAATCACCCAGTCTCGCGGTCTGATCACTTCTGGTGCTTGCCCTGTCCTCATTATATTAACTGAACCTTCAAAAACATCGGTGTACACAAGATACCCTTCCGATGTCACTGCTATGTCCCAGGGTTCATTGCCAGATTTCGTACAGCATTTTTCTAGGAGTTCGCCGTGAAGGTTGTAAAGTTTCATAATTTTGTCTGAACCACATACCCAGAATTTTTCGTTGCTTAAGCAAGTCACACTACGAACTCGCCCATATTCTGTGTTGATGGTGGCTTTGATGAGCCAATCAGCTTGCTCTTTTAATTCAGAAAATGGCAAAAAGAAACCGAATTGCTGGCGAATTTGTTCTGTATTCATCGCTGGTGCCTTGAAACTCGGCAAAGGTACCTTGCTGACGTTGGAAGGCAATTTTCTGAATTCAGCATTTCTGGATCTATACGAAGTAGCTCGAGAAAAATTACCCTCGTCTAGTAATTTCCTTAGATTTGCAATGCAATTTTTGATTTCTAGAATCCTGCTTGCGATTTTGTCTTCATGCTGAAGAAGAACATCCAGATGGCTTTTCTTCATCTCGTCCATATCAGCTTTCAGTTTTTGGACAATGTTGTCTATTTCTCTACGCCATTTCTCCTCTTGGTTTTCCAACGCCATAGAAAGTTCTTCATAGTGTTTTGTTACTTGCGTTATTTCAGACTTTTTCGTCAACTCATTTTCTAGATGGTTTGGATAGATACTCCTTTCCAGCTCTTCCAAATCTCTCTTCAAATCCTCTCGTTTGACACCACCTTTATTCAGTAAACGCATCACCTTATGTCCTTTGTGTTTGGACGCCATGCAGGCTGAGCAGACGGGAACATCACAGTCTTCACAGAATTGCTCAGAATTATTAGTCGCATGGCTCCCAGCCAAACACGACAGGGTAAGAGATGCTGGAGAAATTTCTTTGCATTTGATTTCCAATGATTTACACAAATGATCGATGACACAGCCATTACAAAGATTCTTGTGACAAACATCACAGTGACACTGAGCGACTAACGTCAGACATACGTCACACTGCTGTGCGACTTGAGCGCTGAAGTGGTCCATTAATTGGTCTATTTCACTCTCTGAAAATAAAAAATAGTAGCATATAATTACTGTTTTCGTTTTAAATACTGTCTTAGAAACAGAGATGAGAGGAATCTCTAGCAACAAACCTAAGTGAAATTGTGTCAGTTCCAGTAATGAACTACCTGTATTTAAATAATCAACGCAATGAAATATCAATACATGCGTAAGAATGATATCTTTTTAAATTATAAATAGAATATTTTTTAAAGAATTTAATTTTAGATTAAGAAGTAACGCCTTACCTGTATTTGAAGAATATCATTATATTAAATCTTAAATCAGGAAATCAACAAAATTACCATTAAATCTACTTAAGTTTTTAGATACGATTTGTTTAGTGTTTAAGGACCATTTGGTAAAGTAAAAGTCCAAACATTTTATTATAAAAAATGTAAATATTTGCTGTATCTTTTTACAGCGCTCTCCTCTTTAGGAGATTAATACGGTAAAAAAAAATGGGCACTACCATCTTCATGTAGGCTTCTTAAAAGTCACTAAGCATGAAATTAATAAGTACTGGAATCAAAGGTACATAAATTGAAGAATTATATTCGATTGTGTTTTATATCAGACACAAATTATGGTAAGAAATCAAATTGGCATAAATTTCAACCCAGATTTAGTTCTCCCTCATATAAGCATTGGGCGAGAGTTGAGATGAGATGTAGTCTGAAATATCCAAAGAGACTTGGTAGTCAACATATAATCCATCAGATTTATAGTCTGTCCTTAATTATTGCTTCCATCACTTTTTGATGATTTTTAATACAAATACACATACCTGTGAAAGAAATAAAGTTGAAATCGATGAAAGGGAATATATCCAAGATATCTTCATTGACAAATTATCATTTTTCACACATAAAAAATTTACAGGAACGAAAACAAATTTCTTACGGAGATTTACAATGGGAAATGTTTACATCTTTTCTCCATTCGGAAGTACTCGGGATACCTCGCGCAATTTTTCGTTGTCATCTGGGCTTATTAATGGCTGATGCAATGCAAAATCCCGTATACTTTTTATTTTTGGATGTGTTTTGAAACCTGAAGCGGTAGAGGGGGCGTTTCAAAACAGATAAACTGGACATTTTTCAAATTAGTGGATGAAAGTAGTTTGAGCACAAGGTATTTATGATTATCGAAATATCAAGCAAAAAGTGGTGAAAGCAAAAACACGGGACAGAGTATAGCAGTAAATTTTTGATATGATATAAGGTTTATAACTCGATATGGAGCTCTTTTTTAAAGGCGACCAATTACAGTGTAAAATTGGCTACATTCATCCAGCCCTCCTAATATTGAATAAAAATCCATGTCTGATAATCTTTGTTTGTGTTGAAGTATTTGTCCGTAAAAGTCCCAATCATAAAACTGCTGATCAAATGTTTATAAAATGCTTGTAAACATTTCTATTTGTGTCGGGCCTGCGGTTTAACAAATATTTACTTTCCTATCTTTGCAGTTACGAAGAAAGTTTAGATAAGGTTCAATATATATTGCAACTTAAATTTCTCCCTGTCACTAAAATATAGGTTATCAGGAGTACGATATCCATCTAGCTATTTGAGTCATGTGCACACTGATAAGGCACTGGGGTGAATAACATTTTATCTATGCAAAAGTTTCATAAATTTTCATAACCCCTTTAGATATTCTCCAAGTTATAGCCTTACCCTTTTCCATACGTATATGAATGTTAATGCTGATAATAATTCCTAAACGTGTTTATCTGCCATGTTTTTTTTTGATCGTCAATCTACTGTCAATGGGGTGTGAAAATGTGCAACTCGAGAAACATTAAATCGGTTTCTTTTCACAGGCATTCGGGTTGAACAGCCTTTCAAGTAAATGCACAATATTTTGTAGAAATGAATTCAAAAATGGAAATGAGGAGATACATGTACTTCACATAAAGTTAAAATAAACCTGGTTCTTACTTTTTATTTAAAATATATATATCAAATATTATTTTTCACTAAATGTATAAATTGCTTTTAGCTTAGCATCAACATCGAACGAGTTAGTTTCCTTGGAGAGAACAGCATTTGTATCACTCTCTCTACAACAGTTATTTGATGATGAATTCCATTAGTAACAACATGTTTTGATCAGTTTCACAACATAAACACTTCATTTTTGAATGCCCATTCTGTCAATTATTATTTCATTTTTGTCATCACCTGGCCTATTGAAGAGCATGATTGTATGTAGTTTGCACGTATGCGGCGAAATAAAAGAATGAAAATATATGGTCACATTTTGATGATTTTCATAAAAAGAACTATACATGTCAGTATATTTTGATTTAATTTGTCTACGGATTTTTTCCGTTTTCCCGATTACGACAAGGAGCACACGGCGGGTGTGACCGGTCAGCAGAGGATGCTCGCTTCTCCATGGCAAATGATCCAAAAAGAATTTCTTTGTGATATATATATATATATATATATATATATATATATATATATATATATATATATATATATATATATATAAAGCACTAAAAATGGCTAACGACACGAACAATAGAAATTGTCAAATTTTCGGGACAACCCGTCCCTTCTTCAGGACCAAAAAATAAATTACATAAGTAAAAAACAAAGAAAACAAAATCTAAAGCTACTACTAAACTACTTAAGAAACTATGAAAAAGAACAGCTACATTATACACATCATTTGATCACATTCTTAAAGGTGTTGATACTGTCGCCGATCGCTATAAAGTAATCAATCGACTGCCAAACTTCACGCCTGATTAAGTTAATTAGCTAATTAAAATTGACGACCGAGTTAATAAATGAAAATTTGAACCCCCGTTGTTAACTCGTACGGCACTTAGGATATAGACTCGAATTTTTGATTAAAAAGAGATAAATTAAATGAAAATAAATAAATAAATAAATAAATAAATAAATAAAATTAAGAAAAAAATGATTTACAAATAAAAGGTAGTAAAGAAACTAATAAATGAAAGAGGCGCAGTTGACAGATTAGATAAAATTACTATGTGGGTTTCAGGTGATATATGGCTATGAGACGTTCATTTTAGTGAAGTCCATTTGTTTGTTCATGCCATCAGGTCTGAATGATTTGAGTCTGTGCATCCAGAACTTTTCTTTGCTTTTCCTCTCCGCGTCTGTCCAATTAGGATTATGGTCAATAACCAATACTGTCATGTCTTCCCATTTGTGGCCACTGGTATTAAAATGTTCTCCGACGGGCTCCTTGACTTTTTTGGTCTTTATGGTAGAGCGGTGGTTGTTGATCCTTCTGCGGAGGTCACCTGTTTCACCGACGTATTGCTTAGAGCAGACTTTGCAACTGATGAGATAGATGCAGTTGTCTGTGCGGCAAGAAGTGTTGCCAAATATCTTGTACGTGCGACCCGTGGTGGGGCTTTTAAAACTGTCCGCGTTGGTGCTGTGTTTGCACAATAGGCACCTGACATCGGAACATGTTTTAAAACCGCCATTTGGCAACGGGTTGTCTAATCTTGCCCTCACTACCATATCCTTTAAGTTCCTCGGGCGTTTAAACGCAGCCATTGGTGGATCCTTGAAAAGATCAGCCATTCTTTCGTTAGTGTAAAGAATGGGCAGATTATTTCTAAGGATGCTGTTGAGGTTCTTAAGGGCGGGGTGATATGTAGTGACAAGTGGAACCCTGCTTTTGTCTGTTTTCTCTTTGACAAAGAGAAAACAGACAAAAGCAGGGTTCCACTTGTCACTACATATCACCCCGCCCTTAAGAACCTCAACAGCATCCTTAGAAATAATCTGCCCATTCTTTACACTAACGAAAGAATGGCTGATCTTTTCAAGGATCCACCAATGGCTGCGTTTAAACGCCCGAGGAACTTAAAGGATATGGTAGTGAGGGCAAGATTAGACAACCCGTTGCCAAATGGCGGTTTTAAAACATGTTCCGATGTCAGGTGCCTATTGTGCAAACACAGCACCAACGCGGACAGTTTTAAAAGCCCCACCACGGGTCGCACGTACAAGATATTTGGCAACACTTCTTGCCGCACAGACAACTGCATCTATCTCATCAGTTGCAAAGTCTGCTCTAAGCAATACGTCGGTGAAACAGGTGACCTCCGCAGAAGGATCAACAACCACCGCTCTACCATAAAGACCAAAAAAGTCAAGGAGCCCGTCGGAGAACATTTTAATACCAGTGGCCACAAATGGGAAGACATGACAGTATTGGTTATTGACCATAATCCTAATTGGACAGACGCGGAGAGGAAAAGCAAAGAAAAGTTCTGGATGCACAGACTCAAATCATTCAGACCTGATGGCATGAACAAACAAATGGACTTCACTAAAATGAACGTCTCATAGCCATATATCACCTGAAACCCACATAGTAATTTTATCTAATCTGTCAACTGCGCCTCTTTCATTTATTAGTTTCTTTACTACCTTTTATTTGTAAATCATTTTTTTCTTAATTTTATTTATTTATTTATTAATTTATTTATTTATTTATTTATTTATTTTCATTTAATTTATCTCTTTTTAATCAAAAATTCGAGTCTATATCCTAAGTGCCGTACGAGTTAACAACGGGGGTTCAAATTTTCATTTATTAACTCGGTCGTCAATTTTAATTAGCTAATTAACTTAATCAGGCGTGAAGTTTGGCAGTCGATTGATTACTTTATAGCGATCGGCGACAGTATCAACACCTTTAAGAATGTGATCAAATGATGTGTATAATGTAGCTGTTCTTTTTCATAGTTTCTTAAGTAGTTTAGTAGTAGCTTTAGATTTTGTTTTCTTTGTTTTTTACTTATGTAATTTATTTTTTGGTCCTGAAGAAGGGACGGGTTGTCCCGAAAATTTGACAATTTCTATTGTTCGTGTCGTTAGCCATTTTTAGTGCTTTATATATTCAGTTTACTGGTTTAGTATCTATATATTAGATCCGACACCTAAAAGATGCCTAGTGTTGTTGATTCTATTCAGTGCTTTATATATATATATATATATATATATATATGTATGTGTGTGTGTGTGTGTGTGTGTGTCATCCATAGTAATTGTTCCGATTTCTAATCGCCATTCCTTTTAAATTCTTTGAACAATCAGTAATATACAAAGTCGTATATTTATACGCATTAATGGCTTTTTGTTTTAAGATTGCCAATTAAAACTCGTCATTGATAATATATACTCAATGTAATATACTAGATAAAAGAACAACAAATTAGTATAACGTCCAAAAGACTGAGAGGGAATACCTTAATATTCCGTCTTTTATGAACTTTTTAAGCCTCGAGATCAAGTATAAGTAATTCAAAACTAATATATTGCAACTCGTTTGTTCAAATAGGTCTTAAGTATTTGACTTTCTATCACGTAAAAAATAGTTTTAGTCAACGCAATAAATAACTGCTTACCTTCATATCTATACGACAAGTAAATTCCTAATATCGCGCTACGGCTGCTACCTGCTGTAAAACCGAAACTTGTTTACAATTTGAATTCTCTTCTTCCTGGTCCTAGCTCTTGACACAATTTTTAAATCATCTGTATACTGAAGAAAATGTACGTCACGGTTGTAAATTATTTTCCTATAGGAATTTATTTTTGAAAGGTAAATGTCTCACCTGACAGATGAGATGCGATGATAACAAAAGTGGCTGTTTATTCTTAAAGCAATGGTGTCTGAATCAATGGACATATGACATATTTGATTTTTTCAAAATATGCAGCTTAGACGGGTGCAAAAGTTCTATATATTTGTAATATTTGATTCCGTCATCTGTTAATGCTTTACTGAGGACGATTTCCCTTCTCCTCTTTTTGACAATGACTAAATGAAGATAATTTGATATAGGATCAATTTTAGACTTAGAGAGGAATTTTACTTTTTTAAGATATTTACATACATGTACACGATAAAACACTTTATGTCGACTCTCTCTCTCTCTCTCTCTCTCTCTCTCTCTCTCTCTCTTACAAAAACATTTTGTTTAATACTTGAACTAACATTTTTTCAAAAATCATATGATAGTTTTCAATTATTTTATTGTAATTGTTTTTCTATGGTATAAAATTATGTACACATTGACGATCCTCGCAACATTTGATCACCGCGTCGTGCATATTTGTCTTCATAAAAATGCAGTCTTGTTTCTAGCAAACAAAGGTGAATCTGAAATAAGTTAAGTAGGCAACAGAAATATTACTACATTCAAAAGGCAAGTATCGATAATTTACCTTAGAACAATGCACTGTGAGTGGGTCGTTGTGATATTGAAGCAGCATGCAAACGTCTCCAGATGAGCAGGTCCGATTCCAAACACAGTTGAGGTTTGTGTCACATTCTGGGCATGCTAAACCTTAATGATAAATTATGATTGATAAAAAAGTGTAAAACTCGCAATAGCAATCATATTGAAATATACTCAGTAAGTACGGAATATATAAAAATGCATAGCTATACCTGTAGTTAATGTTGTAAGTGTGATGAAGACAAGATGATCAGTAGAAACTGAAACAGTATTTATATTGAAATACAATTATGAAATCTATGACCAATAATTATGCAGATTATTAACAAAGCAGCACATTAAAGACTAGAATTATTATCTTGTAATACGTGAAGGATCAATATGTTATTTAATAATGACTGTCTACGGACATATGTCAGATTGTTTAAATCTATAGACAGCGAGGTGATGCGCTAAAATCTGTCAGCAAATTGCGTGTAGTCTGTTTGAATAATATAGTGGTCGCGTGCTTACTGTAATGGATACCATGATTTTAGTGTCTTTAGAGAGTTAAAGATATTAAAACTCTTTGTTTTTTTTTTAAAACAAAACTCGAGTCCAGCTATCTTTTTACATGCGTATTGTATTAGTATACATATCAACCTAATTTTGCTTTTTGTTGTTAATAAAGTTATTCATGAACACATTGAATTAGTTTAACTTGTTTGCAACGAAATATTTTGAAAAGGAATTAGAATTTTTGTAAATCTTTTAAGAGTTTTCAATAAATTAAAAATAAAATTGTCATCCTTAATTTTGTTTAAGTCCCGTTCATCGACGTGTAAAAAATAATAGGTGAATTGTTTTGAACAAAACATAGCTGCATTGGAAGTAAGAACGTACCGGGCGGAGATGTCGATGTTGACTTAGACACTGAAATAAATATAGAAAATTATTTTAAATGTAACCCATCATATTTTCAGTATAATTGATAAAGTAACATTTACTTGGATTAAAATAATTATTTTCAGACGAAAAACTTCAGGTTTTTCTTTCTTAACAGACGTATGAAATATTTTAAGGTGATTTGTTGATTTTAAAACAAAACAAAGATGCAAAGTGATTAAAAACCAAACCTCGCGGGGATGTAGAAGTAGATTTAGAAACTGAAATAAATAGAGAAAATGATCTCAAATGTAACACATCATATTCTCGGTATAATTGATAGAATTGCGTTTACTTGGATTAAAGTATTCAGATGAAAAACTGCAGTTTTTTTCTTTCATTCTTAACAGACGTATAAAAAATTAACACTTGATTTGTTGTTTTTTAAAACAAAACATATATTCACTGTGGCTGGGTTGTAGAAGTAGATTTAGAAAGTGAAAAAAATAGAGAAAATGATCTTAAGGTGGAATAACACACCTGAAAAAGTCACTCAAAATAACAGGATTTTTTTAATAATGCTGATAAAAAAAACTGTACAAATGTCAAATAAGCGAAACATTTGCAGTTTGGGGATAAAAAATGAATATCTAGAATAATTATTCCTGTAAGTAAAAACAAAAACCCCTGCGGGATTCGAACTTGGGATGTAAGGATAACAAGTCCGACACTTTTCCACTCGGCTATGGAGTAAGTTACATGTTGCAGTCGATAAAATCCTGTTAATTATACGAAACGTCGTTTCGATCAGCGGCCAGCCATTTTGTGATGATGTGTCATTCCACCTTAAATATTACAAATAATCATTATCATGTTCAATATAGTTAATAGAGCAATTTTAATTTGGGTTTATTTGAAAAAAGTGTTATAAATCATGTTCTCAGTTATTTAATTTTAATGCTTGATTTATTTCTGTTTTTAGGAATATAATTGTTCATAATTCATAAGATAACATGTATTTGCATATTTCACACCCAAAACAAAATAATGTAATGTCTAAAAATGAATATTGAATATGTGTTAAATATGAATATTATTATTCTTAAAATTATAATTAACATGTAGAGAATAATATATCTTCAGACAAAATGCTTTTAAAAAGCATAAATGGAAATCGTTATAGCAATACATGACACCAGACATGAATTGGAATTAATAAATATTAAAATACCATTTCAATAATATGCAATATTAAATATCAAAATACCAATTCAATAATATGCAATATTATGTATTACATGTATTTAGAATCTTTTAATATTGAGTAATATTTTTACAATGTTCTTTTTTAATCCATATATGTTTATATGTTTCATATACACCAAAGCTTGTACCATTTCTTCTTTTTTGGAGAATACGTCATATAATGACACTTCAATGATTCATATTATTTGCATGTTACTAGTAATATTCTATCCATTGTATATATCAATCGTACAGACGTCTTTCGTTAATATGTTATTGTATGCATTTTTCATCACGCAAAAATAACGGTAAACGTGAAAATATATCAAACTCTCTTATATCAAGTGTGAATGATCTTCATAATATTTTTTCTTGTCCTCATCATGTTGATAACACCATTAGAAACAGTTTAAAAGACCTAAAGATTTTCTAATACTTTCCAATATCTTTTCTGCAAAACACATAAGTAGAATCGCCAGTGACAACAAATTTTACTGGAGTTACCGACAAACAACAAATATTACTGAAATTCTGTAAAACACCAAAGGAATACTTAAAGTACTAGAAACCTCCATTGGCTGCCACGGTGTTTACAGTGAAGTACTGTGTGCTGGGTGGAGTGTTTGGCATCAAGTATTGTCCCGGATCTGTGATCGCATTAAGAAAATATGATGTCATTAAAATTTGTTCAAATTTTACCAGAGAGCTTTATATCTATACAGGAAATAGTCGGGTGTTCTTATTGGAAATCGTTGTACATTTCCCCCTTATTCACTAGAAATTTATTTAACATTTAAAGCAAGTTAAGGCAAACAGAAAGAGACAAATGTAAATGCAAATTGTGTATTTAACTTTAATAATTGCTAAAATTAATTTTGTTTACATTCAACTTAACCAAAATAATGGTATATAGTACATCTATTTGCTCATAAGATATGATATTGCATTCTAATGATATGATTAATGTTCATTTTTATGTCAAAATGCAAAAACGTTTGAAATCAGTTGAAAGCTTTAATTTGATTCAGGATTGTAGAAACTGAACATCTCCAAACAAACTATAGAGAAAAAATTACACATAGACGAATAAATAAAGTTTATTCTTTTAAATCAATTGCATGTCGAAACCATTCTTAGAAAATTTTATCTCTTATTTCTCTTTAACTTATACTTACAGTTGCACTCATTACAATGTTTCCTGCAGCGATCTCTCATATAGGCGCGGTAATTCGTATTTGTACACGATCCATCCACGTACGCTTTGCAGTTTACATCCCAGTCTTGGCAGGGAGGCAGTAAATCTATTCAATTTAAAAAAGCAACACTTCTTTTAGTCTAAACCAATTTAATATGTTACAATATATTATAATACAGTCACGTATAAAAACGGTTTTAGTCAAAAAGGATGATCCGATTCTTGCAATTACACATTGTTGTGTTTATCATTTCCAAATAGCCAAATGTAGATGTGAATATAATTTGTAAATCACAAGTAAGAATTTTTTTTTTACTGTCATCTATTTTTTAAGTTGATAAAACAGGACTATCAACAGTCTCGTTTGAAATCTTTTTGTAAGTTCTATGGTCGATACATCGACCCTGTCAGCAAATACAATCTTCTTCTGGGTTGCATGCTGACTGACGTTTTTCATACTAATTGTTAGACCATAATTATGTACCTAATTTTCTACTGACTTTTCCGTTCCCCCCCCCCCCCCCGATTACGACATAGAGCACACGGCGGGTGTGACCGGTCAGCAGAGGATGCTCACTCCTCCTACGCACCTGATCCTACCGCTAATTTTTGTAGAGGTCCGTGTTGCTCTGCTTTGAATTTGTATTTCTCTTTATGGAGAATATATATAATATAGCTATTTCAGTATAGACTGCGATACCTGCCTCATTGACACATGGTTTGTTTTTTAATTTATACACGATATATAGAGATAATATAAATATATACTAGCAAGAGACATACTTTACTGTCATATCGATACATGTCTAAGCTAATTGTGCATCCATGTACAGTAGGCAGGTAAGTATATGAGTAGGGAGGAAATAAGCAATAGGACATTTTGAACGAAATAAAAAGGAATAAAGATAAAAAATAAACAGTTAAAAAATGTATATATAGTTTAATTTAATAGTCAAACCATTAAATTTGAAAAAGGGAAATTACACACCTGCAAACAGAGACCGCTCTCTCTCTCTCTCTCTCTCTCTCTCTCTCTCTCTCTCTTTTTTTTTTTCTCTCTCTCTCTCTGCGCTGTATGTATCTTAACCATTAAAATTAGTACTTTTGGCATACTTTTTGAGAGAAATACTCTCTCAAAAATTCTTTGACGTTCGTTGATACCTAAATAACACTAAGTTGACAATGATGCAAGGTTTGTGTAATTCTTGCTGTGCCCGCAGCAACGGTAGCACCGTAAAACATATTAGGTCATGAGTTCAATAAGGATATTGACCACGTTTTGAGAAACATACCTCCAAATTACAAAATTTGTCTTCTGAAATGTTCAAATACTCCGATCTTAGAGTTAAATTAATGGTTAAGAACGCTATATTTCATTTATTTATTTAATTACATCAAAATTAGTGAAGACCCTTATTAAGCTTCTATTTTGACGTTGGACCTTTCCATTTTGTATTTGTATGTTTTAATCCTTATGCGTTTATGATTTGACTAACGTTCGGTAACATCCATTGAACTTACTTGGACAGTATCCACATCTATAAGGACAGTAGACTCTGGCCCAACCCTCGTAAACTCCTACACACTTATCGTCAGGGTAGTGCCAGCAGTTCAGCGTCGAGTTGTCTCTACACCACGTAGACACTGTAGAATGAGAGTATTTGTTCCTCACTCAGAATCACCTTTATAAATGTTTCACTGTTGTTTAAGTTTGAAAACATGCAGCCCTTTTCACAAAAAGAATTACTTTTAATTGTTCACACTTAAAACGGGCATGGTCACAATTTCGGTATAAAGATTATCCGGTTTTTTTGAATATTTACAACGCTTCAGTAAGACATTTTGAATAGTTAATCAACATTTGAGTGTCATACGTTGTGTTATAAGCGATATACAGAGCTCACAATTCATTGTCATGTAAACAAATCTACGTTATGTTTTTATTTACATTTTGGATGTTGAGGTGAAAGTTCCAGTTTTAAACCAAAACTGAGTGTGATAAATTCTAGGAACTATTTATTTATGTTTAAAACGAATCAGAACAGAGAGATGAAAAATGACAAATACATATCAACTTCAAAAAAGGACAATTACCTGTTTATTGAACCAAGCCTCGAATCGAGCCTTGTTTACACGACAAAGAACTGTGAGCCCTGTATCTTGCTTGTATGTCTACGACTGACTCTCAAATTTTGGTTGATTATTAGAAATGCATTTGTAAAGCATTATAAACAATAGAAATAGAAAAATAAAATTTGACCAAAATCTTGACCATGCCCCTTTAAAAGAGGGTATGTGCTATCGATAAGGATCTCGGAATAATTTTATTAAAAGTAGCACAACCTAAAGTTTTTATTCACGATAAAAATCAATCGTAAGTTTTTTTTGTTTTTTTGTTTTTTGTATGAAAGGGCTACTGGCAATTTTAAAATGCCAAAAAATAAAGGATTTTTAATCTGTTCAGTGATCTGGGATCCACAATATTAGTTACATGGTTTGTAGTTGACCCAATATGGTTTTAACATGGTTAGTAAATTCTAAATAGGGCAAGAGCGGAGCTCGAGCTCCCATATGGAATTTACTGACCCTGTATAAACCATATTAGGTCAACTACAAACCATGTAACGATTATATCTTACCGTCTGTCTTTTTATAATGACAAAAATGTAATAAAACAATGGAAATAAAGCTTTTGTATTACTATTACAAGTTTCAATTTTAGTACGAAACCTGACGACATAATGCTCTAAAATGACGTCATAATGCTCAAATGGGGTGATATTTTCTATTGACTATGTATGGAATGTACATAGTCTCCATGTGACTGCTGTAAGCCAACGATTTTCTTACAATTTAACAGGAGGTAAGATATATTAGAATACAATACTTACATTTGCAAATAAACGTTTCTGTCTAAATTCAAAGAAGAGCAAAACATTCATGTACGACTAGACTAGTGTAAAAGTTATATATTTGATACACATTTGATATCATAATGATCGTTTATTGCGAGTTTATTGGTTGAAATGTTAGATATTTACAATCCAAAATTAAAAATACCACAGTTTTTTTTAAAATTTGTCAAAATGATAATTTTATACTATCCGAATTCCTCAAATGCAATTATTAGAGATTAATAGCAAGATTGACAGTTTTACTGAGATTTGATCTAAGTTGGAAAATGATCAGGTATTTTGAAAAGCTATTCGGACATCAATGGATCTGCAGTAAGAGTGATAATGTGACAATGTGACCGACTCCTTTGATATTTTTAACATTTAGAATTTTTTAAGACTGATTAGGACTTATTAAACAATCAGATTTCAGCCAGCAGATTGATAATGATATTACTGAACCATCAGAAATATGGATACCTGAGTTAAACGCCGTTGTCGTTGTTGTAGGTTCTAAAACAAAATAATAGACGCTATTTTAGATAATATTTCCTTCTTTTTAATATCAAGTTTCAAGTTTATTTTTTCATTAATAAACAAATACATATATTGGTTGCATAGCTGTTTTGATTATCAACTCCAATTAGTGCACAAATTATTTTCATTATTGTTTGCTCTTCCAAAGACTTGATAACCATGGAAACTGACCTGGGGTGGTTGTCGGCAGTGTACTAGAGACCAGGTATTCTGTAGGGGCTACAATAAAAGTAAAGACAAAGGTTAATTACAAATCCTCAAATGAACTTTGAAATCAATGTACATTGAACGAGAGAGAGAGAGAGAGAGAGAGAGAGAGAGAGAGAGAGAGAGAGAGAGAGTTTTACATTGCGTATTCATTCATTTTACATCAATACTTTATATTTTTTCAATACAATTATTTAAGATAACTAAGCCTTGAACAATATTCTGTCATACTCTTCCAAAATTCATTACTGTAGGGTTAGTGGAAGTCCAAAATTGTTTAACCTTACTGTAGTTAAAGCTTTGTTGGGTATGAAATGGTCTATTTGTGCATGTCTGCATAGTTTAATTCGCCTAAAATATTTTCTTCGTGGCAAATGTCCTATAATATCGACCAAGCTTTTCCTTTATGACAAGAATTATGTTCCATATGCATTTTTAAACAGAAATTTGCATTGAAATAAGAAGTACCATAAAACAATACTTCTGTGTAGAAAAATTTGTCACACATAATTTATATCCCATTTAGTCTGTTGCAATTATTTTGACTTAATAAAAACCCAAAAGGCATTTGGGTCACATCGTTCACCCGTACACCACTTTTTGAGATCAACCTTTGCTTTAACTTACCAAACTTATTTTCCTAACCCTTAATCAACAATAAGCAAATATTATAAAATTTGAAAATAAATAATGAACAAACTCAAATAAAAGTAGCGTCCTGTGACTTACTTTTGAACAAATATTAAGTGATGTTATACAATACAACGTTTTACATAAATTGATTATAACAAACCAAATGCTTTAATAATTTGACAATAATTATTTTATAAGGACTAAGTATTTTTCAAAGAGTAAAAAGAGGTGATCAAACGCGATCGGGCATGATCATAATCATGTCCAAAAGGCTTTATGATAGATTTTATCATGCCCGATCGTATTTGATCTCCTTATAATTTCAAAAAATCATCACTTATTACTTGTATTTATATATAATTTTACTAATTGTTTCATCATATAATGAATTACAGTCACACATTTTACGGATTTCTTTCTTTTCCTTTAATTATGCAAGCCCAGCTCGCACCCTCCAGTACGTCATTTGCGTCGTTGATAAACTGTACTGGACAATACATTACAAATTTCATTCATATTGTTATCACAAACAAAGACATTTGAAAATGTAAATATAAAAAATTAAACAAGGTCATTCTGACTTTGATATGAGGATATGAAGATAAAAAGAAGGACATAGAAATATGACTAAATGTAACATATTTTAAGAAAAAAAATTATTAAGCAGTTTTCTTATATAAATATTTATTAAACTTTAAACAGCACCTTGGGTCCTAGTTTTGAACTGGGACCACAGTCTGTACATTCTGGAATCTACACTTTCACAGGATGATTGCGTAATAATATCTTATTTTTTCGATCTCGGGGGGGAGATTTTAATACTATTTTTCAAAATAGTTCTATGCTGAAAATTCAAACCCATCTGGGGCCCAGGTATTGGCTTGCAACCCTCTTGAGGTCCCAGTATTGTTTTATGGATTATAGACTTAACAACTGAAATTGTCCTCTATATGCTGGGAAAATCAACATATTAGATGCAGTGGTTCTTGGGAAGAAACTGTTTTAAGATACACACCCTATTTTCACTGTTTCGTGATTAGCTCCCCATTAAAAGGGATTCAGACTTTTAATCAAATAATTAAGAATCTCCTTAAAAGAATGCTTGTGAAATGTTTGGTTAAATTGGGCCAGCGGTTCTAGAAAAGAAGATTTCCTCGAATATGCTTCCAAAATTTATGAGTTTGAATTAGTTGTTACAATCTATGATAATTCGGCATTTTTGCAATTGTCTGATACTTTGTCTAAATTTTACTCAATCCCGGCCCTTATGATAATTTATTGTAGAAAATTGACACTACGGTTTATGATGCGAAATAAGACCCCAAGGAAAAATTAAAAAAATTACTACTAAACGGGAAAATTAAACAACTATATCAATTAAAGTAGATAATTTTAATCATTAGATTTATTCAATTTTGTGATCCAAGGGAAAATCCACAAGTCGGACGGTAATATCCGTAATAAAAGTTTTATGAAAACCCCGAAAACTCTAAAACTGCTGAATTAACAAACAAAGTGAACATTTGTTCACCGATAACAAACACAGCACCTGACGTTAGAAATATTTTTTTCACAATAAGAGTCCAAGAACTTTGACAATAAAAAGATTTGTCACGGTCGCCATTTTGATTTTTAAGACCTACTTATCTGACACGATTTTATTCCTTTGCGATTCATGCAAAATTAATTGGTAACAATAAATCCGTTCGCCACTTACTACTTTTTTGTGTAAACTCGTACATCACCTACACGAATTACGATACAACCGTTCCTTTCATTAAAAATCATAATTCGAAAATCAGAGACATAAATTACAGAGATTGTCTACTCCGCCATTAGCGTGTAAATGTTACGGGACCAACCTTACTTTGAGAACTACAAGTGCAACAGCAATCTTGTATAAGTCATTAAATTTGAACCTGATAGTGAACATGAACATGAACCTGTAAATATGTTAAGCATGTTTTATCTAGGAAATATTTACAAAAACTCTTTATTTAGTTTTCAAATTACTTTTTTAAAACTTATTGACTTTTCACAAAGTAATGCAAATGCATTACTTTACTCGTGTAATGGTAATGTAATGCATTACTTCAAGAAAATTAAGTAAAGGTAATGGTAATTTAATACCCTAATTCATGAAGTAATGGTAATGTAATGCATTATTTTACAATGTAATTCACCCCAAGCCTGATTCCAACTAAGCCGGAAAACATGAACATTAACATTTAACTTGGTTCGTCAATTGATAAGATTGTATATATTATATTGTATAATTGGATAAGTCTTCCAAATTGTATAATTGTATAACTCTTCCAAAATGTATAATCTATAATTATAGATTTTGCTTACAATGCATTGTTTAAAATTTAAATTCAGTTTAATCAACTAAAGAGCCAACGAACGAGAAGGCAAATTCAGACTTGTTTTTATTTTCTTTGTACAAAATTCCTTTAGAGACGAACAGCAGTCATACCGCAAGTAGACTGGAAGCCAATGAAACACCTATTTAATTTGTAAAACATCTGTGTATAACTCGTCCCGATTTTAACTTCGGCTTGCGCATGAAGTTTGGAAGTATTATGGTGAAAGATTGTCAAAATAAAATTCACAACCTTCAATAATGGCACATTGCGTTTGGGAACTTTAATTTCGATTCCACCATCAACCTCTTCTATTGATAAATGAACTCGTATATCTACTGAATCGTCAACGGCGCTGTGCATTCAGTTACGTAACTCATTCCACATTTGAAACCGAGCAAGAATATTTTGATAAATAAAACTACCGTATTTGTTTATTTTCTAAATAGAATTTTGTTTATACACAGAGGACTTACAAAGATTTAATGCGTGTTTTTATAATACATATTTACTGAAATGCATGAAAACTTTCTGCACTATTTTCTTACGCGTATACTCAATTCATGTGTTCTACGCGTGCCTTCCGGTTTGAGACTTCGGCTGACAGTAAACCAATAGACGGGGTCACGTGACCCCGTCTAAAAATTATCTAAAAAAGACATAACATTACGAAGAGAAAACTACTTTATGATACAAAATTGTTATCTTGCCAATATATAACAGCATTACAAAAATAGTTGTTAAAAGAATTACCTCTGCAGAAGTTACAGAATTTCCTGCAATGTTCTCTCATGTATTGGCCATATTGCTCTTGATCACAAACCTCCTTACCAAACTCATTACAGTAATCTAAATTGTCCACACACGGAAGTTTCTCTGAAAGACACAATCCTCTTACATTCATGGTTTCCAAAGAATAAGAATCTTATCTCGTTGATGGCAGAAATGAAACAAGTAGAATTTGTTATTTTACGACTGAAGTAACTAAGCAAATACTTCACATTTAGTTGGGGTTTGTTTTGTTTGTTTGTTTGGGTTTTTTTGTTATTTATAGATAAAAAATTTATCAATTTTATGTAAAAAAAAAAAAAAGCATCTGCTTTGATTAAGGATGGGGTGCAGATAGTTAATATTTGCTTCTGTGTAATTTTATATTATTGTAGATAAGTTGAACAGATAAGTTATTTTTTGCTATTTTAAGTGAAGGATATCAACAGAAAATTGCCATTGTTTAAGAAAAAATCGATGTAAAATTAAAATTAATTTATATTAAAGGGGCATGGTCACGATTTTGGTCAAATTCTATTTTTATTATTTGCAATGCTTTAGAAATGCTTTAGAAAGTTTTAGCAAGATACAGAGCTCACAAATCTGTGTCACGTAAACAAGGCTCGTGCCATGTTTTGTTTTCATAGGTTCAATATACCAATAAAAACCTTTTTCAAGCTGATTTTTTTTTATCTTCTTATTAATTTTAAGCATAGATAAACAGTTCCCAACGTTCAACGGATTCATTTTAGGTATAAAATTGAAATTTTCACTTCAACATTCATAATGTAAACAAAAGCTTTGTTAAAATCCATAGCAAAGAATTGTATGCTCTGTAACTCGCTTATAATTCAACAAATGACACTCAAATTTCGGTTGCTTTTAATAATGCCTCACTGAAGCATTGTAAACATAAACATTAGAATAACATTTTTTGACCAAAATCGTGACCATGCCCCTTTAATATTTGTAGATATTCATGGGTTCCATGATTAGCTAACTTGTAAATTCCAAATGCAACCTTTTCTTACTTGCCAAATTTTACGTCCCATTACCTCCATGTCTTATTTCATTAACTTTGATAAACGATGTACAATAAAGCTTGGGATTCAAAGCTGAATGAAGCATGGAAACGATCCATCCTATTTTCATTTTTACCATTTTTCTTTGTTTGGAAGAATCTAATTAACAGGTTTACTCTTCATTTCCACTTCATTACTTATCAATATACTTACGAGGGCAGTATCCACACCTCAAACTACAGTTCTTTCTAGCCCAGGTCTCAAACGGTCCCACACAGTCTGTGTCCTTGTACCGGAAACAGTCCCGTCCCAGCACATCGTAGCAAGCTGTGGGAACAAAATCAAAGTACTTAAATTAGTATCTTATATGACAACACTCAGTGAAGTTTGAATAATTTACTGTAGGTGTTTTGTAGTACATTTAGTTTGATAGGTCTGTGTATTTTGCATATCTACCACTATATAGAGATAGATAGATAGATAGATAGATAGATAGATAGATAGATAGATAGATAGATAGATAGATAGAAAGATAGATAGATAGATAGATAGATAGATAGATAGAAAGATAGATAGATAGATAGATAGATAGATAGATAGATAGATAGATAGATAGATAGATAGATAGATAGATAGAAAGATAGATAGATAGATAGATAGATAGATAACACAAAACATAAATGCAATTTCCATTTTACATTTTTAAACAAAATGGTGTGAGATAAACTGAAAAATAAAGCCAGTGGCAGTAACGTCATTCAGTCACAGTTTTGTGACATTTTAACTGACGTAATTTTAAATCACTTAATAACTGATAAAGATGCACATGTGTATTACATTCTAAAAAAAATAATATCTATCTTATGGCTTGTTTCGATTTATTTGTATAAACATATAGAATTTTTACTGTTTTATATAATACAATAGTATATATTGCTAACGTTAAATCAATTTAAATTAGGTGACTGTTCAACGTCTTACCTTTATTATAAAGATCAATACCTAAACCAAATTGTATGAAAAAATTGAATTTATTCACATCTTATCAACCTGTTAAGAATTGAAATTTAATTCCATTTAGTCTATGTGAAAAAAATAAATCACTTGCTGTAGCCTTCTACTCAACTCAACATTCAGGTATATCGACGTCGTATTATCAATTAACAATTGTTACTTCCGTACTAACGTCGACTCGATATATCCCAGTGAAACTGAAATAAAAGATACCACAGAGTCTGTGTCATCTGCTTCATATTTGGATATTTTACTGGAAATGGACATTGGTGGTAACCTTACAACAAAACTTCTTTTCGTAAGTTCTTTGGTCGATACATCGACAATGTCAAAAAATACAATCTTCCACTGGGTCGCATGCTGACTGACCTTTTTCATACTAAGTGTTAGACCATAAATATTCACCTAATCGGTAATTGTCTACGGAATTTTCCGGGTTTTTTTTCGAGTTTGACAAAGAGCACACGGCGGTTGCAACCGGTCAGCAGAGGATGATTACCCCTTCTAGGCACCTGATCCTACCTCTATCTTTTTGGAGGTCCGTGTTGCTCATCTTGGAATTTGTATTTCGTTTTATGGATTTTTGAGATGGTTGACAGTTTGTTAATGTCATTTTTCATGACCTATTTCCTGATTTCTTCTATTGAAATAGATTTAGATTTCTATATATTTTTATGTAAAAAAATGTATTATTATTTCACGTTTAAAGAACTAATAACAATTTTGGTGTTTATGATTATACCATTAATCATGTTATACTATTATCATGTTATGATTATTCTGTGAAGGGTCGGCGAATCTACAATCTGTCTGTCTGGCTGCTATTGTGCTCTACTTATATCTCCACTGTTCTTCGAGTTATTTTGATCCTTACTTTATACATGTAAAGATATATGACAACCGGTAATTGGGTCAAAGTCACTTTATTTTCAGAAAGAATCTTAGATATAAATGTAGGCCATAGTCAAGGCAAAGCTACAAAGAAATCATGCATATGTCAGAATTATATAAAATATCTATATTTTTTAATATTTTGAATTTTGAAAATCGAACTTCTAAATTTAAACTACGTCAATTGCTTTCAAGGTGTCTAAGAAAGCCTCACAATTAAGTGCTAATGGTAATCTCACGTGGTTCAATTTCAATGCTTAGAATTATAAGGTTCATTTAGGTTCACGGATTTAAAAATAATTCGTTCTTAATATATCAGTAATCACGATTATTGGCAGTACTAAATCATCGATTGATATGAAAATACAGATAATACTGAAAAAATAATAGTTACCAGCTATAAAATGAAATATGTAGGTGATGTTTGCAAAGTGCATTTTAAGTCTTTTGATTGAATTAAATTTAAAATTAAAACAATCTTTAAGATCACTGACACCAGTTAAGTGATCCTTGGTTTATCATACCACTGTCTATCAAGATGACCAATGACATTTTGTCAACCAGCCCCTACCTGAGATTACAAAAAGTAAAATCAAAATAGCTACTTAAGAATTATAAATAATATTTCCACTACGATAACCATTCACAAATTACAACCGAAAAGTATTAATTAATTGATCGTGATTTACTTAAAGTATGAGGTCAAATTCTAAACATATAATGATATATATAACAAATACAATGACAAAAATATCTGACAATATATATTTCTTTTTATCTCTTAAAAGCGCTTTCAGGCAGACATTCATTTTCAAAATAATACATGGTATACTATCAAAATTGTCTTTTCTGATTTCAAACTCATCAGATTATTTGAATTCATAATGATAAAAAATTACTCGGCGGCGCAGACGAATACGAATTTAAAGCAAAATTAAAATTATATATTTAAGTGCAAACTGAAATTACCTTTAACCACACCGATTTTTTTTATATTTTCGGGAGCTTAAAAATATATTGTAAATAAACTGCATTATAATCACAAATGTATCTTGACCTTTAGACGCCGTTGGTGCTGTTTCGATGGCAACCAAAAACACCCAGAGAAAAACCAACAATCTGTACGCCTCCATGTACTTTGCAAAGTGTCGATCAAGCAACACTTGGATTCGACGAAAGAAACGATAAAATAATATTGATTCTTATCTGCACAATTTTATACATACTGTAAACGGAAATGAAACCTGAATATCAATGACACACGAACATTACAGGCATTGCGGAAATATATACATGACCTATTTCGACAAATAGTTACATGGCAACTTACGTTCCACAAGGGTCACGATTTTGTGTATACCGGCTTGATTGGACGAGACAAATTTGACGGAAGGTTAAGTAATTTGCCAAAGTTTTGTGAAAAATATAAATCTAAGGAGTAGTCGTTTATCAACTTGTATTTATATACAATTATTCAATGCTTGAGCAGTCACTAGACCCAAATATTTTTCCCGGGGTGCAGGGAAAACAGTTGTCTTTTATCAACCAAAAATCACAGTAGAAATAGCACGATATATAATATATTTGGAATTATTGTAAAATAAAAAAAATCCTATCAGCGATTTACTCTGAAAGACGAAAAACAACTTTTGTGACATATGAACAACACTGGCTAACTTTTTTTGTTGTATTTTACAATGGATGGCACTGTAGCTCCCAGGTCGCCCATCTTTTTCAGACTGGGAGCTAAAGGCCTAGGGCTCATTATTTAGAATCAAAAAGAAAAATTGTAAACAAAATACGGCCAACTAAACCCAATAGGGGGCCTGTAGTTGCCTCTGGAACCATGAACACAAAGAGGGTTCTTTCTAATTGTATGTTCTTTTCATGTGATGGTATATACAATTCCCAATGCCGAATGACAAATGTGTTACAGGTTTGTATTACGAAAATGTTGTACTAAAAAATCTCAAAAATATTATCATAAATGACGCATAATTCTAATGCTCCATCACATACATCTGAGCTTTTGAAGTTGTTTTTGAAGTCGTAGAAGGTTGCCACACTACTAAATTTCCAGATCTAATCCAAAAAGACTTTTTTCTTTTTTCAAAAACTTGAAAAAGTTTTTATCTGGTCGTCGTTACAAGTCCCCTTAAGCCCTTGGCTCGGCCATCAGTCAGTGCATCCAAGGGATACCTTCATCAGGGGACCGCGACACATTTCAGAAATGGATTCATAGACTAAAATTATGCATTTCAAATTGTATGGAAAACTTTGAAGATATGTGATGCTCATTTCACTATTTGGATCGAAATTGCACAATACACATTACATATTAAGCAACCCTCGTCTAAATGTAAATATATCTCATTAAAGGGGCATAGTCACGATTAAAGCCGAAACTATTTTTCTATTTTGATGTTTACAATGCTTTTGTAAGGCACTTCTAATAGGCAATCAAAATGTCAGTGTCATTTGTTGAGGTATAAGCAAGTTACATAGCTTACGACTGTTTGCTTTGTAAACAAGGCTTTTGTTTACATTTTGAATGTTGTAGTAAACATTAAAGTTGTAAACCTAGAATGAATGTGTTAAACGTTAGGAACTTTTTATCTGTGCTTGAAATAAATAAGATAGACAAATCAGCATGATTATTTTTTTACTGGTATACTCTACCTATGTAAATAATAACAGGGCACGAGTATTGTTTACATGACAGAGAGTTGTGAGCCCTGTATCTTGCCTATAACTGCACGACCAACTCTCAAGTTTCATTTCATCAGTAAAAATACATTCCTAAAGCATTGTAAATAATAAAAACAGAAAAATAGAATTTAACCAAAATGATGACCATGATTGTTTCAACATTCAGTTATATCAACGACGTATTATCAATTAACAATAATTGTTATTTCTGGACATTCTTTCGTCAACTCGATATATCTCAGTGAACTTGATATAAAAGATACGACAGAGTCTGTGTCATTTCATATTTGGATATTTTTATGGTAACCTAACAACAAAACTTTATGATGACTTCAATTTTTCTATAGTTAGCTCTCTTTACTTATGTAGCAAAATACCTTCATCACCTGCATATGGTGTTTTTGACTCTCAGTTAATTCGATACGCAAGGGCATGTTCTTCGTATAAACAGTTCCTAAGGCGAAGCAGGCTAGTGACAAACAAGTTGATAAAACAGAACTTTCAACAATCTCGTTGGAAGTCATCTTTTCGTAAGTCCTATGGTCTATACAACGACCTTGTCAGCAAATGCAATCTTCCACTGGGTCGCATGCTGACTGACGTTTTTCATACTAATTGTTAGACCATATTTAATCACCTAATTGTCTACAGACTTTTTCGGTTTTTTTGTTTTTTGTTTTTTTTTTGGCTTTTTTTAAATTTAGACTAAGAGCACACAGCGGGTGTGATCGGTCAGCAGATGATGCTCACTCCTCCTAGGCACCTGATCCTACCTCTATCTTTTTGGAGGTCCGTGTTGCTCTGCTTTGAATTTGTTTTATGGAATTTTGAGATGATTGACGGTTTGTTTTCATTTTTTCATTGTAACATAAATTCACTGCACAACAGTTTACTCTCTGTTCATATCTCTCCTCTTTATTTTCCTCTGTACCTTTCTATAGAATAATTTCAAGGTTTTTTCTGGGTTTTTTTTATTATTTTCGCAAAAGCCATTTTAAGGTATGATATTAGTGACACACTGGTCATCTTTACAACACTCGATCTCAGCACCAGGCGTAATTTTCTGCAATGTGCAGTCATGTTTCTAGAAAAGAGAAAATGGGACTTTGTGAGGAATTGTTAAAAAAGACATAATTTTTTACAAGATCTAGTTTTTTGATATATTACCGTGACACAATTAACGTTGAATGGACGGTTCCGAATCATACAAACTTCACCAGGTGAGCAGGTCCGATTCCTTACACAATTTAAGTCTGCATCACATTCGGGGCAGGATAATCCTGTAAACAATATATAACCATGATAATCCTGTAAACATTATATAAAAATGATAATCCTGTAAACATTATATAACCATGATAATTCTGTAAATACATAGAAATAAAATAATGTGGTTTCGCAAATGTTCGTTTTAATCGTTTACTTGCGAATTTGAGAAAAAAAAATACCAAGTTTTAGAAAACTCTGTGTGAACAATAGCTTCTTCATTGATATTTTTTTAATTTTGGGGATAAATTCAACAATAATAAAATATTCTATAAAAAGTGCAGATTAAGAGGGTTTGAGGGCAATGGCCACTTTGATTCATATAAAACAAGAGCTTTGTGTAGAAATTTAAAAAAAATAGTAAAATTTAAAAACCTACAAGAATCAAAACTTTTGTAATTAAATAGCACATTATAGCTTTACAAATCATATTTAAAAAAAAAACAAAAACAAGATAGATCTGAGCGGCTGACCACCAAGCCTAGTAGCCTTCTTATTAAATGATTCAGCTATGTTACTTTAGAATCTATAAAACGGGTAAAAAGGCAAGAAACGTTATTATGATAAATTTTTATCTATGTTTTGTAAATTTTCCTTTAAAAAGTCTATCAAATTTGTCAAATTGAAATCTTTAAAAGCGGGTATAAAAGCAACAAACATTTTTAGAATAAGTTTATCTACGTTTTGTAAATCTTCTTTTGAAAAGTCTATCAAATTTGTCAAATTGAAAGCAATCTAGTTAATATTGACATTTCAATCAAAACGTATACTACCCGGACAAGGCATCAGCATACATTGCTGTGTCTCTCGGTCGTTCTGGCTGCAAGGTGCTCCGCCGTATTGGGGAGGTATACATGCACGTGACCTGGTTCTTAGTCCAGAACTACAGGTTTGACTGCACGTGCTCCAATTACTCCAGTCCTCGAGGTATCCGTCAACTGTAACCAGTGACTCCCATAACACATGTTGCATTAGGGTCTCAAAACAATGATTGTTATGTATGATAAGTATGGAACGCCTGTACTGTCTTATCATCGCAAAAATAATTTTCACAGAGATAAAATCAAAATTCAATCATTTTTGCAATGAAAAGACAGTCGTGGTGTTCTATAGTAACTTTATTCTGATGAACTGTTCGTCACCATAAAATGTATATTCCATATCATGAAATCACTTTCTTTTATCTCAAAATAATGTTGATAGTACACAATATATTTCCATATTCGTCCATCACCCAATTTTGTTACCCCATGAATGAATTAATATGACTAATTGTACACGTATTTCATTTAGGTGTTTATTTAGCAAGTTTCAAAATCAGTATGCCGCTTAAAGTCAAACCTATCATTATGTAGAAAAAAAGTTGCATTAAAAAATATGCTTCATTGTGAATCAAATCATGCAACGTGGTTTTTTTTTTTATTAGTCCCCTACCGGTTTTCACCGGAGGGGACTAAAGCTTTCCTCTGCGTCGGTCAGTCCGTCTGTTCGTTTGTCTGTCCGTCCGTCTGTCTGTCCCACTTCAGTTTTCCACACTTTTTTAGGTCACCTGAGTCACTCAGGTGACCTATTGCAATTGGTCTTCGTCCGTCGTCGTGCGTTGTGCGTCGTGCGTCGTGCGCCGTGCGTCGTGCGTTAACAATTTTACATTTTTAACTTCTTCTTGGAAACTACCAAGCCAATCGTTACCATTTTTGGTGTGAAGCATCTCTATGGTAAGAAGAATCTAAATTGTGAAATTTACGGCTCTACCACTCCTGGGGTGCCACGGGCGGGGCCAAATATGCAAAAAAAGCCAAATTTTCAAAAATCTTCTTCTCTACTTCCACACATGTGAGGAAAAAACTGAATGCATGGTTATGATGTCCATGAGGCCCTCTACCAAAATTGTGAAATTTATGGTCCCTGGGTCAGGGGTTCTGGCTCTAGGGTGGGGCCAATATGGCCATATAGTAAAAATGTATTAAAATCTTAGAAAATCTTCTTCTCCACTCCCATATATATTTGTTAAAAACTAAATGTATGGTTATGATGTCCATGAAGCCCTCTACCTTAATTGTGAAATTCATGACCCCTGGGTCAGGGGTTCAGGCTCTAGGGTGGGGCCAATATGGCCAAATAGTAAAAATTTATTAAATCTTAGAAAATCTTCTTCTCTACTATCATATATATTTGTTAAAAACTAAATGCATGATAATGATGTCCATGAAGCCCTCAACCTAAATTGTGAAATTCATGACCCCTTTGTTAGGTGTTCATGCTCTAGGGTGGGGCCAATATGGCCATATAGTAAAAATGTATTAAATCTTAGAAAATCTTCTTCTCTACTCTCATATATATTTGTTAAATACTAAATGCATGATTATGATGTCCATGAAGCCCTCTACCTAAATTGTGAAATTCATGACCACTGGGTCAGGGGTTCAGGCTCTAGGGTGGGGCCAATATGGCCAAATAGTAAAAATATATTAAATCTTAGAAAATCTTCTTCTCTACTCCCATATATATTTGTTAAAAACTAAATGCATGTTTATGATGTCCATGAAGCCCTCTACCTTAATTGTGAAATTCACGACCCCTCGGTCAGGGGTTCAGGCTCTAGGGTGGGGCCGATATGGCCAAATAGTAAAAATGTATTAAATCTTAGAAAATCCTCTTCTCTACTCCTATATATATTTGTTAAAAACTAAATGCATGATTATGATGTCCATGAGGCTCTCTACTAAAATTGTGAAATTCATGACCCCTTTGTTAGGTGTTCATGCTCTAGGGTGGGGCCAATATGGCCAAATAGTAAAAATGTATTAAATCTATAGCTAAGAAAATCTTCTCTACTCCCACACATGTGGGCAAAAAACTGAATACATGGTTATGATATCCACAATCTCCTTTACCTAAATTGTGAAATTCATGGCCCCTGGGTCAGGGGTTCAGGACATGGGGGGGGGGCAATATGGCAATAAAGTGAAAATGCATATAATGTTTAAAAATCTTCTTCTCTATTCTCACACATCTGTATAAAAAAAACGACTAATAATTATGTTTACTAGGAAGTCCTCTACTGAAATTTTAATTTTCATGTCCCCTGGGGTATGGGTTTTGACTCTAGGGCAGGGCCAAAATGGATGTATAGATGTTAATGCATATAACGTTAAAAAATTATCTTCTTTACTCCCACACACCTGAAAGGAAAACTAAATTCATTATTTTGTAGACCAGGCTCCCCCGTCACCAATTTTCCTCAAGTCAATACTCAGCCTCAACTCTGAGGTTTAACCTCAAGTTTATGCACTTTTCTTTACAGGATTTGAGTTGAGGAATGAGTTGAGGAATTTGAAAATTTTGGTGACGGTGGAGCCAGCTCTTTTAGTTTTTCACCAAAATTATAGGTTTCACAGTTCTTTTTGAATTAAATGTGGTTGTCATTACAAATTTATAATTTTTCTACTCCAGTATGAAACCTAATTAATTAGATGCATATATGAGACTCCATGACAAGTTTGTGTATTGGATATATGCTACTCAGGTGACCGTTAAGGCCAATTGGCCTCTTGTTTCTTTATGCGTTTGAGGAATAATGTGAAATTTGCTGAACAGCTTCAAAATGACAAAATATCAAGTTTACACTTTTGTAGCATCTGGTTGACATATTTTCGAGAAAATTAATTTTTTATATTCCAATTTTCTAATGTTCGGGTTCGATATTCTGCATAACAGTGCATTGTTTACACAATTTCCACAAACCGGTAGGGGACGTGTATTGCTTATGCAATACTCTCAGAATGCTTGTTGAACTACATGTACCGTTTCTCCTTAAATATCATACACGCTAAATATAATACATTAAATAATAATTTAATCTAAAACATATTTCTCCTATGGTTTATATGTTTCAAATATAAAAATCCGATTTTTTTTTCACTTTAAATATTTAGAATTCCCGATCTCAAGAAGAGTTGATATTTTTGCTTGGCATTTGGTATGAAATTCAAGATTTATTATCTAGTAAATCAAATTATTGTTTGGAATAAAAATGATTTAGGGATTAATTGTACCGATGTACAAAATGGAGATGTGTCTTCTTCTATATTTCAATAAAGTTTCAAATGAAGATATTTCTTGGACTGATTTTAGTCAGAAGTATGTAAAGTTGGATTGCAAACAATAGCAGTTTTGAAAAGTTCGACTAAAACATCCAGTTTCACCTCTTTGAAGACTTAATGCGTGGCTATTGAAACAAACTATTTCCAATAGTAACTGTCTATAAAAATCATCTTAAAATACTATACATTGATATTCAATGTAAAATATGAACTGCACATACCAGGACAATGCTTCAACACACACTGCTGTGTCTCTCGGTTATTCTGACTGCAGGGAGCACCGCCATTTTTAGGAGGTATACAAGCACGTGACCTCGTCCTATACCCCGACCCACAGGTTTGAAGGCACGAGCTCCATTCATTCCAATCTTCAAAGTACCCGTCAACTGTAAGTAATGATTCACAGAAATTAAGGTTTTTCACAAAGATTTTGTAACTTTGCCAGTTAATTCATATATTTTTAAGATTATAACAGTAAATTAAGAATTGATAGGTACATGTAGTATGTTTCATCTAACTAGACTATCTATTGTACAGTAACTTATGACTTGAGAGGCAGTATTTTGCATATAACTAGTTCATTGTTAAATTGCAGTGAAAGGGGTAATCATTGCTTTCGTTCTACTGCTGACAGGTTGAAAACAAAATATATTAGATTTTCAAACGCAATATATGACCTCATCTAGATTGCTTGAATTAAATGTGTGGTATATTTTGTAAACTACATACAAAGTAACACTTCAATTTTATGTCTTTTATAGGAACATAGTTACATGAATGAGATACAATGGTTTGTGACCTGCTTTTTATTTGTTCGATGTATGCTAGTATTTCAACGGCGCTTCTTGTTTTAAGCCTTGATCTTATTTAAAACTCTATTTAAAATCCTAATTTAAATGCATATTATAAAGTATTAACAAATAAAACATTTCTTGAGAATCCTAGCAGTAGTTCCTTGTTCAGTGGCTTCAGTATGAATATGATTTTTGTTTCAGTATTGAACTGCATGTACAACCTTTTGTTCAAAACGATTTTTTTCAATTTTTATTTATTGTTTCTTCCCTGTTTGATTGGAAAATTGCCGAGGTGTTGTTATCCAGATGAGGCTTTCTGAAATTTCTTGATTCGGGAATTTTAAAGAAGAAACTTTAAACCCCCCCCCCCCTTGTTTTTCAGTGTTGAATTTAAGATATGTTTGTATTTCACAATCAATCATTTAAAAATAAAATTGAAAATGTGAATATAAGTTTAACGACGGGTGAACAGACAGGCAAAAGAACGAGTCTCAACATTTGATCAGACAAAATGAACGCTATAATTTCCTTATTGATATATATCCATTCTCATTAATTAACACATTAATTGAACTCATCAAACTGCATAAGCCCACTACTGTAAGTCGTTTTAATTCCACGGTGTTAAGATTTCACGATTTCTATCATTAAAGTACCAATCGCGATGGTTTTAATATCACCCTGCTTAAAATCAATTGATCAGAATATAAGCATTGAAACGTTTTTGAAAACTAATGATAGTATTTACGATGGGTTTGATTTCGCGGGAAAATATAAAATCGCGAACATAGTGAAATTAAAACCATCGTGATTATTTGCCAATCTACAGTATTTAACACATTCTATGTATCATACAATACCTTTTAGATTAAGGTACATGTATCACGTGATCACCAAAAATTACCTGATTACTTGTGTCTTGTCTTCCCTTTTTCCATGCTTATCCACATTCAGCGAGAAGTTTCAAACTGATACTTACCTGGACAGTAATAAGGATACGCTTGACAAGTTTTAGTTTTTAAAGATGATCCGGAACAAGATCCGCTTCCGGTGCAGGTTCTAGTCGATGAACTTGTTCCCGAACCACAAGTCACACTGCAGTGTCCCCACTGACTCCATGCTGTCCAATGTGCTGGTCCTCAAACAAGGGGACAGAACATGCATATCAAGATTTTCTGAATATTGGTGTTATAATGTAGTACGTATTAATTGACTCAAATTCGATTGATACGATCTTTGTTTATACATGATTATTTAATCAGTGATTTTGTAGCGTAAATACGTGGGAAATGTATAAGGTTTTTTAATCGTTACTTTTTCTGACGTGACAGCAGCCAACTCTGAAAAAGTTGAATTGACAGTAAGCCTCTTCATCGGGCTCGACATTCATCATATTCCTACATCGGGCGTCGGACATACACACTATTCCAGACACGGCTTCATGGAATGCAACAAAGAGTTAAACTTTGTGATAATATTGTAGTGAGAGTTTGGAGATTAAATTTGATAATATCAATATACTTTCACTTAATACAATGTTAGTGTTCATGAACAGAAAACTTTTAAATTACTATTACATTATGCCAAATAAAGCAAGAGCTTCTCTGGTTGTTAATTGGTTAGTATATTTTGATTGATTGATTGATTGATTGATTAATTAATTAATTCATTGCAGTCAGTTGCCTTCATATTGTGGTGACGCTGATCAATGACAATACCAATGAGAATTTAATTCTTATTCTCTAAAATGCAATTTACAATGTTGCTCAAGAAAAATACAATTAACATTGGTACATAGATTACAATACATTTACATGCGATGAAGGGTGCATGAAATTAGAAAAAGAAAGAAAAAAGGAAAAAGTACTAGTATTAGTAAAACTGACAATTAACCGAAAGAGTTAACTTAGAGTTACGTAACTCTTTAATTGTATATAGATCAACAATATTTTTATTAGTTTTAAATAGTTGTTTAAATTTGGAAACATTTGGTTTAGTGAAGGAATATAAAGTTATGCATATAAACGTCCTTTCTTTAATTGTTATATCAGTACTGTGGAACAGATATTGAAATATCCGTCTCCTATCTCATTACAGTTACATATTATGGTACATTTACGGTTTTCTTGAGCTATATCATACCATCTACCTCTGTCTATAGCCAATTTTGCATTAACAGTTCTAAAAGTACAACAACTTAAACATTTCTATTATAGATGTTTAACGGGTCCATTAGTTCAAGCATTCATCAACAGATGCAAGACTGGTCAACTCTTCAAGATTTAAAGCCGATAATAAAAGGAACCTTTCTCAAAATCTAGAAACACGTCATGCTACATCTTCACAACGTGAAGGTTTTGTGATTACGGAACTAGAACTCCACACAAGTGTGTGTGGAGTTCTAGTTCCGTAATCACAAAATATTGACGTTGTGAAGATGGTCATTTTGTCTTTTATGTCAAAGCTTATCCATAAAATGCTAAACTTTATAAAAAATCACTCTTGATTAACTGATTTATTGGCATGCGTTTAATTTCATTACAAGTTAAACGTACCTGGAATAAAGACCATGTCCAATAGACCCAGTACAATAAGACAACAGAACGGTGTCATCATTGGACACCTGCAAAGGCCGTAAGGTATTAATGCCTCTTATCTGCTATCATTTGAGGTCAAGATTTAGTAAAGGAAAGGTAATTAACTACAAGTTATGAAATTCAAGATATAGATTCTTTCAGTGGTGCTTTTTCATTGTTTTTGTATGGCAGTTAGTTTCGAGTCTGTATTTGAATTACGCACTTTTTTATTATATGAATTTTAGACTTTTCCGACAAGAATTTCGAAAAACCCCATATGAATCATGTTGTGTAATATTTAAAGATAGATTTCAAACTATGTATAAGTAATCGAAGCAATTCTAAAAGTTTTATGGATCCAAGCACTACTGATATCGAACTCTCGTCTCGTTCAACCAGAGGCTCGGCTGTCTCCGTTAATCTCCGACAAGCAAGAGACAGAGATTTACGGAGACAGCCGAGCGTTTGGTTCAACGAGGCTATATTAAACTCTGGCGTAGGAATACATGAAACTATAAAAATGTCTTAGTTGTTCGTATAATATAAAATCTGACTATTTTCAAAGTGTTTATTGATAAGTTTCCTTGAAAAACAATGCTTCAACATACATTACTTTGAATTTTTCTATTATTTTCAAGAACTAAGTCTTATCAGCGGTGATGATTTGTGCTTAGGTCCAAACACTGTTTCACTTTCGGTTTGCCAGAGTGACTGCATAGGAGAGTTGATTAAAATCAACTCCCAAAAATCAAGTTCTATAAAACTGTCATTTCTATGGAATATGAGGGAAGTAAGTAACAAGTTTTGGAGTTTTGTCCATATTTGAAAAATAGAATATATTTACAATGACCAAAAACGACGTAAAACAAGCTCCTTTTATATATATACCTCCTCCTTATTTAAAAAAAAAAGTGTCAAATTGAATATAGGTTTCGCGGTTAATTTCCTCGTATGCATGATTTGATTAATACAGAAATTGTTTTATTTTCTATTTTCTATACATATTTTCCTTTAAAGCTTTTAAGTACGGGGAAAAGCTTCATTAAATAAATTACGACCGTAAGATCAAGGTCTAGTGAATGATTACATATAGTCTGTTTAGTGCTAGAACCACTATGTCGCGTCGCTTGACTTGATGAATATACTAGTATTCCCCCTTTCCTTTACGGCTAATTGTGTAGAAAATGAAATTAAAACCATGAAAACATATTCATGACATTCTATATGAACGAGGTCAAGTCTAATCATAATTACTCTTTTTTCTTTAATAAAATTTCTAACATGGCATGATGCAGTTACACTTTTATAGATATCAATTACCTTTAGATATTGATTTAAATATATTTACTTTCCCGATTTCCTTGGTCCTTTTAAAAGTTATTTATTATAATACGGGACCACATTTGTTGAAAAAGCGCAACATTTTCACATTTTTAAAATTATTTTTATTTAATTATTTTTTTTTTTGATATTTCTGCCCAAGGGATTATTTCCTTTCAAATATATGAAAACGTTTGTAAAAATTAATTCAAATAATGAAATTTAAAAAAAAAAATGTTCACATGTACGTAGTGTAGGGTCCAGGGGAAATGTCAAAAACGTTTTTTTTTTATTTTAACAAAACACTTTTAATATACTACAATGTTTCTGTCAATATATTTTTTAAAGCCATCGCTGCCTCTATAGTAAATGAGCGAATAGTGCTTTTTTCTTCGGTTTTATGGTGCATAATTTATATACAGTACCGGGAATAAAACTGTGACGTGGACGCGCCATTTAGGCACGTATATAACATCGTTTTTAAAGTGTGCGGGGGAGGGCAGCCTCATCCAAAAAATCTTGATAAGCCTCGGCAAAATAGCAAATGAAAAAAAAAAAAGATTAGGGGGGTCTCAAGGTCATGAAAATCCTAACCCGTTGGGGTGGGGGTGGTAGTATTCCTTTAGCTTCAATTTCACTGTTGATTTCGTTATTTCATCTTCCATTTATTGCAAGCTCAAAAAAAAGGAAGGGGGTTAACTATATGATCATTAATTCACTTTTAATATGTAAATCGGGCTTGGGGTAATTATAATGTTATTTAAATGTAATGGCAATGCATTGCAATGCATTACATGTTTTCAAATTATTCGTGCGCAAACCTAGAAGAGGGTGGGCTCAGAACCCCCTAAAATTTTCAAATTTATCAAAACATAGTAAAATTACGGAAAATTGGCTTCATTCGGCAAACACAATTATCCCTTGCATATGCGTCAGAACCGGGGGGGGGGGGGGTGTAAGACCCCCCCCCCTCTAATTTTTTTTCCAAAGTTAGCTAGACCTAACCATTGGCCACATAGCAGCAAAGCGGGTTCAACCCACCCCCCCCCCCCCCCCCCACTTATTCTCGCAGCAAACATAACTGTTCCTAAATTTACCTTGAAAAGATTGAAATATTGAGAAGTTGGAGTAATAGGGTTTACTACCCCCCCCCCCCCCCCCCCCTCCGGCCCCACGGATTAGGAATTTCATGATTGGGGGGGGGGGGGGTTGTCGTAAGAATTTTTTTGGGAAGTATAGGTAACCATAACCCCCCGCCCCCCCCCCCCCCCCCCCCCTACGGATTGGGATTTATTTTATGCTTGTGGAGATTTCTGAGGTTAAGTCTAGCCCCCCCCCCCCCCCCTTTCAATTAATTTGCCTCCGACGCCACTGCCTTGTAGCCACCCACTTTTCTAGATCCGCCTCTCTTGAACATCTTGACATCATGAGTGATGCATTATGTCTCTAAATGTTCTCTCCACGCATTCCATCATTCCGTTTGACATTTCATTTGAAGAAAATCTTAAACCGCGCCCATATTTATATGCATGTTGATCTCGCGTTAAATATACATTTTTTTGTTTAGAATGCTGAAAGACTGGTACATTTTACAGCAAAAAAAAATAGCTGTGCAGATTCATAGGTTTTCAAATTCATTTCAGTAGATTAAATAATTATTTCCCAATACTTCACCGAAGTTTCAAAACATCGATTATTCTACCCGTCTGACGAGTTTTACACGGAGTCACGTGATTACAAACCAAAACATCGAGAACTCCGAGAAGACATGGCTACGAAAATATTTTGATTTTCTGAATGAACTGACTGACGGAATGTCGCTGTTTTCTTAATTCTGAGGAGAGAATTAATTTCTTTGGATCAGCTGTTTCAACTTCAGAGTAAGAATTTTTCTACTTATTCGTGCAATTTTGTCGTATAAAGGAATATTTCCACACTTCATTGCGCAATCCACTGTCCACTCGAATTATCTCTATCAAACATGCACTTGTTAGTGCATGTACATGCAATTCTACATGAAATACAGCAAGTTACATGTTAGCTGCTAGATAGAATGTTCTATCGTTAAAATGACAGATGTCCAACGGACCCGGTTTAACGTAGCCTGGTCACGGAAAGATTATTCTTTCTAGTTAGCTGCATGTAAAACTGGTAAATTGATCGACTTGCAGGTTTGTAAAGTTTGTAATATGGGGTCATATAAAAAAAAAAAAAAACCAAAACAAGAATTTTACCCGAAATGACATGGTAATATCTATGAAAGTAATTGCTTCTTTATCAACCCTCTCTTTTTTCAATTCTTTTAATTTTTAAACAAGTTAAGGGATGGGATATAAATAAATGCACTTACTTTTGAGATACACTGTAGCTACTGTAGAATTGTTGAGAATTTTTAGTTGCCTGCGATTAAGCACTGTCAGACTTGTATCCATTTTTTTCTCATTTAATAAAAATGAATTATTTGCATGTTTAACATGGTTAACAAATTAATTGTGAAGGTATGTTTTATGCATGTTAGGATTTTTAATTCTCTGAAGCATGTTTTGAAGTTAAGTTATTATACATCAGAGTCAGACTCAACACATTAAATTCTCTCAGTTTTTGTGAGGGGTTGGGTACATAAGACATTTGCAAAAATTCAATATTGATTTGAAGAATCCTACCAAAAGTATTGGAAATATGTGCATTTTTAACGGGCACAATTTTAAAATAAAAGAACACATTAAATTAGAACATAGTCATTTTGATTTTCTGTTTGTAAAACGACATGCTTTTCATTTTTGCACATTTCACTGTAATATGTATTAATTAAATGCAGATATCATACATGAGACATGATAATACTTGTAATTTTTACATTTTTCTTCGATAGCTTTTGATTGACAAGGAAACTCCTCCCCTTGCCTAATTAAGCCCCTCCCCCAACATGGAGAACAGCGAGGGATCGTACCGCACACTTGTCAGTGTCACTCCCCCAGAAGACGAGGAGAAAAAGTCAAATGGCGTCGAGATGAAGAATCTTCTAGAAGAAGATGAAGAGCCACAGGTCAAACCGAGCGGGATGAAAAGGAGTGATACAGCAGATCTTCTTAATCTCACTCTACACCAGGTAAGTCTGTGAGAGAGACAGCAGATCTCCTTAATCTCACTCTACACCAGGTAAGTCTGTGAGAGAGAGAAGATTTCCTTAATCTCACTCTACACCAGGTAAGTCTGTGAGTGAGATCACAGATCTCTGTAATCTCACTCTACAAAAGGTAAGTATGTGAGAGAGACAGCAGATATCCTAAATCTCACTCTAGACCAGGTTAGTCTGTGAGAGAGACAACAGATCTCCTCAATCTCACTCTACACCAGGTAAGTCTGTGAGTGAGATCACAGATCTCTGTAATCTCACTCTAGACCAGGTAAGTCTGTGAGAGAGACAGCAGATCTCCTCAATCTCACTCTACACCAGGTAAGTCTGTGAGTGAGAACATATCTCTTTAATCTCACTCTACACCAGGTAAGTCTGTGAGTGAGATCATAGATCTCTGTAATCTCACTCTACACCAGGTAAGTCTGTGAGAGACACAACAGATCTCCTTAATCTCACTCTACACCAGGTAAGTCTGTGAGAGAGACAGCAGATTTCCTCAATCTCACTCTACACCAGGTAAGTCTGTGAGTGAGATCACATATCTCCTTATTCTCACTCTACACCAGGTAAGTATGTGAGAGAGACAGCAAATCTCCTTAATCTCACTCTACACCAGGTAAGTCTGCGAGTGAGATCACATATCTCCTTAATCTCACTCTACACCAGGTTAGTCTGTGAGTGAGATCACATATCTCCTTAATCTCACTCTAGACCAGGTAAGTCTGTGAGAGAGACAACAGATCTCCTTTACCTCACTTTACACCAGGTAAGTCTGTGAGAGAGACAGCAGATTTCCTTAATCTCACTCTAAACCAGGTAAGTGTGCGAGTGAGATCACATATCTCTTTAATCTCACTCTACACCAGGTAAGTCTGTGAGAGAGACAGCAGATTTCCTTTATCTCACTCTACACCAGGTAAGTCCGTGAGTGAGATCACATATCTCCTTAATCTCACTCTACACCAGGTGAGTCTTTGAGTGAGATCACAAATTTCCTTAATCTCACTCTACACCAGGTGACGTGGGGGTGTTAAGGAAGCATATGGAATCTGAGTAACATGTAATTCCGTGAAATCACAAATCTTAGTTATTATGTACATATTCAATATATAAGCAATGAAACGTAGACAAAAAACAAATAAAAAATACTCAAAGACAATTTTTGCCAGAAATTAGTTTGTATTACGTAGATTTACACATTGATGACATCATGACTAAAAGTTAAATGTCGTGTGAATTTGATCGGAAAGCATTGTAAACATATTCAAAATATAACTAATCTAAGAACTCTAATAAAGTATTATAGTGTGATTTATTGAGAATTGAAAATAAGAATACTGGGGGAGATGTTAGTTTTATCAATCATTCGCTAAAAGGTATGTAAATTTGCTTTTATTTCTCGGCCAGGCTTTCCTCTGTCGTTGTTTACGATATAAAATTCCAACAAGAACAACACTACCCCGTGTATATTGAACTTGAAATTTTATACGTATCGTTAGTTTGATCAATGCTTAAATTGAAAAGTGCTGCTAGAATCCCATGTTGTGTGTTGTTGAAATGCAATTTGCCGTTTTCTGTGCAAACTGTATAAAAGTTGGGAAGGTTTTACGAGAACCGGATGAATAACTTGTTAATAAGGAAAACCATATGGTTCTAGCAGCGGTTTTGATTAAATTGAGATGTTTTGCCTTCACTTGGTATCTTTATTTTATTTTGGAAACCGCGGGGTAGTGTTGTTCTATCTCATTTTATGTTAAGGAATATACGTAAGCTATTTATAGTTGTCACGTGATAATGCACCAATGTGGCAGTAATGAACTACTCGATTTTATTGCACTGACATCTATTTTAAAGGATAATACTAAGTTTTTGATCTTATTCAAAATAATTATTTAAATTCACGATTTTGAATACAACAGTCAAAATAAGACGGCAAATTGCCCATATGCTTCCTTAATACCCCCGCGGAGTCTGTGAGTTAGACTCCTTAATCTCACTCTAAGTAAGTCTAATTGCATCTGTGAACATGGTGAATGAGACAGCCAATCACTTTAATCTCAATCTACATCCTCTATCTACATCAAGTGAGTGTGTGAGTGGGACAGCAGACCTCCTTAATCTCTTGAATAAATATCTTATGATACATCATAAAAGTACATGTATATGAATGTGAATCAAAATAAATTCTGTGAAAGACAATTTGTTTTAAACTTAAAGTTTATTTGACATTTCTGAAATTAAACAAGATGAAATTAAAAAAAAAAATTTCATTCATTTCTCTCTGCCTAGTGTGCTAGAAATGGTGACACTCGTAGCATGGACATCTTACTTCGCTCCATCACGGGAAACGTGAAGAAGAAGATCAACATGCGAGACGAGGAGGGAGTGACGGCCATGCATTACGCGGCCCGCTACAACCAGTATGAGATTGTCAAAATCCTACAGAGCTACGGAGCAGGTAATAAATCACAACCGGTACAAGATCATCAAAATCAGACTTCAAATTTCAAAAATGTAATGCTATTATCCATAATGACTCAAAAATGTACTGCTATTTTTCATAATGCTTATACTAAAAAAAATTACAAATTATACCATATACATGTAGGAAATATTGACATGGTCAGATCATTGTCTTAATGGTCTGTTTGTTGACAGTCTTGGACCTTGTCAGGTCGAGTCTCTCATATACTAATATCTTGGTCCTAATTTATCTAATATAAGGGTGAGAGGATTAGTTGTGTATCATCTGCCCCGATAGTTGCCATTTTTTTCAACTTTCTCTTCTCTTTCAGATATTAATTGCCTTGATGAGGAAGGGTTAACTCCCCTTCATTATGCTGCCCGCTACAAGAGGGAACGACAGAGGCGGGGATCGGAGGCGTTGCTGGACAATCAGGAGGTAGTCATCTGTAGATTGTAGTCCATAGAACAGTGTAGCTGAAAAGTAGTGTAGTCCTAGACAAATAATAGTGTAGTCACAGATTAGTCTTAGAATAGTGGTAGATTAGTCAAAAAGTATAGAGTAGTTCTAGATTCAGTTTGCTCCATACCAAGATGTAGATGTTGTTAAGTTATCTTTCATAATTGTAAAAACTCTTTAATATTTTGATTTTATGAAGAGAAGATGTCATTTAATTGCAGCATGAGTTTTTAATTTTTCATAATCAGACCATAAAGAACCTGAGAAGCTTTAAAAATGAGAAAGAAAAATAAAGCATATTCATTAAACAGGAAGGTTAAATAAAACCTGCTTAGCCTAGTATTAATTGACAGTATAAAATCGTTACTCGTGAAGTGCAACACTTGAGGTTGAGTCTTTTCTTGCCCTGTTAATATTTTTGGAGTGCTATTTATGAAATGATATTTTGTTTTCCAGAAAGTTATTAATAAGTTCAAACTCCATGATTTTGTCTTGTATCAAGTGATGGATATATTTTCAGCTAATAGTCTATTGATTAATGAATTCCTTTTTATATGAGATTGACTATGACTGTATAGGATACCCTTGTTCTCCGGCTGTTTATAAATTTTATATCAGATTCTGGAATGAGTTGTTCTGTTTCAAAACGAGTTAACAGACCTTTAGTTAGTAAATCTTATTTTTGGTCAATTTTCTTTATTCATTTAACTTGAGAAGAAAAACCTCTATGAAATATATTAGGTCTGGGGATTGTTTTTGAATCACCATTCAAGAAAAAAAAATTCAGTCAATGAAATATTGTTGGACATCATGCAATCCCGATAAGAATGCTGAGATATTGGATTGCTCATTTTACATGCTCTAGGGAACAAATGTTGATTCGATTCATATAAAAGGATATATCTTTTTGAGGGGATTATTCTTGATTCAATATTTGAAAAAATCCATTTGAATGAAATATTGTAGAGCCTCAATCTTGAGGAGGTTGATGGGGGAATTCTCATTGAGATAAATGAGATAAATGAGATTGAGGACACAGAAGCTGAGGTATAGTGAGGTATACAGAGGTGCAGTAATTGAGGTATAGCTTGGTCCCATCATGGCCAATGTTATTGAATAGCTTTATTAGCATGAGATGGATGAAAAATTATTTATGATATGTTTTTTTTTACACAATTATGTATGACTCTTGTTTGATGTTTAGTATCATATGCTTGGAATGTGATCTTTTAAATTATACAACACCGATATGCAGTTAGAACATATCCTCTTCTCAGTGATTATAAACCTGTGACAAACATGATATAAAAGGCAAGTTTGTCACAGGTTTATAATCGCTATGACAAACATGATATAAAAGGCAAGTTGGTGAAAACATTAGCGTAAGATCTGTAAATGTTTTATCAGAATGATGATTGTATATTCATAGGCATATGTATATAAATATTGACAGCCATGTACCAGTACAGTTATATCACTTCCTTCAGTCTCTCTCTCTCTCTCTCTCTCTCTCTCTCTCTCTCTCTCTCTCTCTCTGGACAACTTTAATCCATGAACATGACCCGTTTCAGGGAATCAGACCCAAAACAGCGCGGAGAGGACGACCCCCTTCCTCAATCTCTGGTTTAATTGTTAGTTCTACCTCTGATTTGGTTTGGATTTTAAACACAAATACACAGTCACGGTGTGGTTGAAAGTCATGCATTGATCTTGCTTTCATTTAGGACTTTTTTGCAAGTTTTCATCCTGATTATCCTGATTGTAGTAATAAAAGGATTCAGAGAACATTTTGAAATATTAATGGTTGAAATTTGGCTAACAGAGTGTATATGACTCGTACATGAATACTATCTGTTAAACAATGGTCTATGTATTGAATACTGATGAACATTGTTCAGCCATGCACTTGTGTTGAAAGGCAGATTTGGTGTGTTCTGTATTAAAACAATATTCTTCCTTTTTTATGAATATCATGATATTCTTAAGAAGGGTCAAATTTTATTCAATACATTTACTTAAATGTGTTTTATCAAAAAATCAATATCTCTTTTACCAAACAATTCATTGTCGGCTGCATATGATCAAATTTTAATATTATTTAATTTATAACTAGCTTCTGTAACTTAGTTACTCATGTTACTAGTAAGTTTTAAAATTATTTCCAAGCCTATATTCAGGCTTGCTGGGCCAATGGTTTCCATGGTAGGCAGAGAGAGTCCTTGACTCCCCATGGACGGCCACCCGTCTATCACAGGTTTAAACTCCCAGCGTAAAGCGGTACCCAATTTCAGCTGAGTGGAGTCTAATTGAAACACTGAATTGCATAAATTGACTTGTCCAAGGACACAACATGCAGTACTAATAGAGTACCAACTTTTATATCCACAGTAAGATTTGTACCAGCAACCTTGCCACATGCTTGTGACCACTGAGCCACATGCTCCTTCTGAGTTTGTGTGTACCGGTTATACTGACAGCTGCATGATAATGCTTTCTATGCTTTAGTATGCTGTGAACATGAAGCATAGCTGATAAACCACTCTGTGTCATTTTCAAACGCTCAGTTTTATTCTAGTCATAGATAAAGTATTCATCAAACTATAGATAAGCACAAGAGACCTGCATGTAACACTTGAAATGGAGGTTGTTTAAAATTAGCGGTAATGCTTTTGGGGGGAGGGGGGGAGGGAGGGTCATTATATTATTTTAATGAAGACAAGTATAAGTGTATACTATAATAATGACTTATAATTATCTTTCCCTCAATAATGTACTTGTAGGTGAAAGTAACACAGTATCACTTAGACTCACTTTATGCCTGTGCATTCTGAGAAAGCTAAGCCCTGTGGTCACGCCCTTCTCTATCTTTCTTGTACTTTGTGTTAACAGCAACATAATCATCGAGCCATTTCTTTCAGATATCATTTCTTTTATATTTAATATGTTTTTTGCAGAATTTAGATCAAGTTTAATATCTATTCAGTGGAAATTAATACTAATATTGATAAAGCTGCTGAATATCCTATTAAATACTGTGGAATCATTTTAAAATTTCGTGGGGGCCAATTTTCGTGGATGGCTTAAATTTTACAGGTTTGTGGGGACGTAATTTCGTGTATTCTTATAAATCTACAATAGGAAATATGACTTATTACTCTAATTTATCAATTCGTGGAGGATGTTATTTCGTTGATGAGAGGTAACCACGAATTCCATCAAAATTGAGCCACCACGAAATCTAATGATTCCACAGTGCATTGGAGTAAAATAAATGCTTAGAGTCAAGCGTCGCATCAAAACATTTTATAACATGAACAATAATTGAATTATATAAAGGATGTGTTTTTTTTGTCAGTGAATGTAAAAGCTGTAACTGTTGATATTTATCTTCATAAAGAAAACATTCATATTATCCCTTAGATATTAATTAAACGAATTCTTTAATTTGATACGGTCATAGTATTGTATGCAATAATATTCAGGCTAAAACAGCCATATAATTATATAGTATTACATGGTGTGTATCATACATGGTATAGTTATTTCATTGTCTGTCCCTCGCTGTTGTAGGCCAGCACCATACCTCCTAGTCTGTCCGCGGAGGAACTCGCCAGTTCTGACCAGGTGACCACATTCCTGGTTAAGAACGGGGCCGACTTAAACAGGGGAGATAAGTACGGATTGACTCCCCTTCACTACGCGGCCATGAGAGGGAACGAACTGGCCACCAAAGAGCTGTTACAGTTCCGAGGGATTAATTTTGAGGTCACAATTCATTTAAAATCAATTGATTTCGCTTTGAGTATTATAGTACAATCATGTACAGTCAAACTTTGTTATCTCGAACTAGATGGGACTGTTAAAAACTTCAAGATATCCGAATATTAAAGATATCGAGAGTAAAATACTTAAAATTAATTGGTTGGGACTTACAAATCACAACAACATACCAATTGTATTCGAGATATCAGTGTTCGAGATATCCAAGTTCAACTGTATTATTCTTTTTTAAGGCGTCGAGCTAATGCTCGGCAGCCTTCTAGCGATCGTCTGGATTGGCAATCGTTTAAAAATTCATGCACTGCACCGCCCTTTTAATGCGCATAAAAAATAAGTATTACAAGATTTGTATTCCTTTTATTCAACTAATTTGTGTACAAAAAAACCAACTTTGCTTCCCTGGTTATTGACAACTCATTGCATAAGTATAAATTTGCTTAATCAAGAAATGGCGGATGAATACAATAAGGTGCAATGTAAACATTCACTAAAATAGTATTTAAGTTTATCGCTTACATTTTGATTGGAGACTGTGCCCGATAGAAATAAAATTCGATATGTAAATGTATTTGTTATCGGGCATGGTCTCCAAAATAATTGTAAGCGATAAACTTATCTAGAGATTTTGTTGCAATTAATAAACACGATAATGCAGTTGGTTTGGTCGAGCATTTTAGATAGCACGTGTTGTGGATTTGTTTGTAAACAACCATAGCATAGGTGATCTTGTTTCAAACGGGAATTGAAATAAATAAAAGTATGTTTTAATATTATAATTAGATAGGGACACACTGTTAATGTATTCAAATTATGAGCCTGTGAAATGTGCAAAGACTTTTTAAAGCAGAAAGAAATTAATATTTTTTTTTTGAACTTTGAAATTTCTTCGATTTTTGTAACCATGATGAGTTATTGTATTATAAACTCATCATTACCTATTTTATAACGAAATATACTGATTATTGTTTTTGAAAGAGCACAAAACGTAATTTATTTCCATTTTTATTCTAATATTATTTGATAAACGACTATATATATTAGTACAGAAATTCAAATTATTGATATCATTCTATATAAAAGAAAATGTCAGCTTGACGCCTTTGTGGCCGTTCCGGCCTTTGATTTTTAGCTCACCTGAACCGAAGGTTCAAGTGAGCTTTTCTGATCACCCGTTGTCCGTCGTCCGTCCGTCCGTCCGTCCGTCCGTCCGTCCGTCTGTCTGTCCGTCCGTCTGTAAACTTTTCACATTTTTGACTTCTTCTCAAAAACCTTTGGGCCAAATTTAACCAAACTTAATACAAAGCATCCTTATGAAAAGGGGATTCTAAATTGTTAAAATAAAGGGTACAACCCTTTTTAAAGGGGAGATAATTACGAAACAGTGAAAATAGGGTGCATGTCTTTAAAAATCTTCTTCTCAAGAACCACTGCACCAGAAATGCCAATATTTACACAAAAGCTTGTATATATAATGAAGATTCTAAATTGTAAAAATCGTGACTCCCAGACCAAAACTGGGGCCCCAGGCAGGGTTCAAAATTTAACATGGAAATACATTGGAAAAATGTTTAAAAATCTTCTTCTCAAGAACCACTGCACCAGAAAAGCCAACATTTACAAAAAAGCTTGTATATATAGTGAAGATTCTAAATTGTAAAAATCGTGACCCCCGAACCAAAACTGGGGCCTCAGGCGGGGTTCAAAGTTTAACATTGAAATACATTGGAAAAATGTTTAAAAATCTTCTTCTCAAGAACCACTGCACCAGAAATGCCAACATTTACACAAAAGCTTGTATATATAGTGAAGATTCTAAATTGTAAAAATTGTGACCCCCGGACCAAAACTGGGGCCCCAGGCGGGGTTCAAAATTCAACATGGAAATACGTAGGAAAAATGTTTAAAAATCATCTTCTCAAGACCCACTGCACCAGAAATGCCAACATTTACACAAAAGCTTGTATATATAGTGAAGATTCTAAATTATAAAAATCGTGACTCCCGGACCAAAACTAAGGCCCCAGGCGGGGTTTAAAGTTTAACATAGAAATATATATGGAAAATGTTTAAAAATTTTCTTCTTGAGAACTACAATGCTACAGTTTGTGAGATTACAATGCAAGGATCCTCAAATAGTGTAGTTGTTAAAGCCAACCATAAACCCCGGACCAATACTGGGGCCCCAGAAAGGGGTTCAACGTTTAAAATAGAAATAACATATGCTATGAAATAGAATGTTACAAGGAACTGTAGTTCAGGTGAGCGATGTGGCCCATGGGCCTCTTGTTATTTGTATGAGACAAATTGTGAATCAATTTGTTTTTTTTTTATAAAACCATTTTTTCCTTGGTCTTGATTCCTCATCAGAAATTCAACTGTGAACAATGTAATGTAAATGAATTTTTGTTTCCGATAAATTAATTTAGTCATTTTCATTCTCAAATAACCATTTCTATTCCGATAATTAGTTAAATCATTCAACCTTAAAGATAGCATTAGTTGTGATGTCTGATTATATTATAGGCTGAGGACAAACAGGGAATGACCGCTCTTCACATGGCGGCCACACATAACTGCGTAGAAATTGCCAGGATGTTGATCGAGGCGGGCGCCCAGCTGAGGTGTAAGGACAACGAGGACCTGACTCCGCTACACTGCGCGGCCATGGAGGGTAACATCGAGATCGTACAGCTCCTGTTCCAGGCCGGGGCCAAGCAGGACGGGTGGGTGACCATATCCAACGTAAGTATGGCTTACTATCCTATCAGTCAACTTTAACCATATACTGTGGTTTCATCAATATTCATTGAATACCAATTTTTGTAGATTTTATTGAACACCAATTTTTGTAGATTTCGTTGTTAAGTTTATCTCTAAATTAAATGTTCATTGAAGTGCAATTTCTACTAGCATTTTGCATCGATGGGGTCATTGACCACGAATTCACGTATCCTTGAAACTGTGGTTTCCATTAAATCCACAAAAATCGATACCTACAAATCTTAATGAAACCACAGTATTACCTTCTAAAAAAAATTTAACAGGAATAAAAGACCTTTTACTAACATTATATGTATGTGAGCTTTGCCTTATGAGATTGTCTGCTCCTTGTCATCACTCTGAGTATGATATAAATGATGAACACTACTGATGTTCTGTCTTTTGATTGGCTACAGATGGTCACTGACAGGGACTGTGATCAGAACACCTGTCTTCACCTAGCAGTGGAGAACGGACATTACGATGTGGTCAAACTCAGTCTGGACAAGCGGTCGGACGTCAACACGCCCAGCAGTAACTACATGCACCCCCTACATCTGGCTGCCAAAGCAGGAGACATCAGGTATTGCTACTCAGGCTCTGTATGACAGAACTATTTCAATGTATATAACTTCTCAACAGAGAAGGAAAGAAACCAAAGTACCATAGTATCTGAAAAATTAAGATTGAACAATTTTCATACAGTTATGTATTTTAAAAGAAGGATAACCTTTTTGAGTGAAACTGTTGTTAAGTCAGTGGAACACATGGTTCAGTGGTCATTCGTGTTAAACTAGTAACCCAAAGGTTGCTGGTTCAAGCAAGGCTTTTTATCAACATTGTTTCATTCCATCAGATACAATGGGTACTGCTTATGCTAGAGTTTAACATGTGATGGACTGGTTTCCGCTCCAGGGGGAGGCAATGTCTTCATGCCACGAATAATGATCAAACTTATTTGAGTTGTTTAACTTGAGACTATTTGTTTTATGGTTATATCTGAGTGTTTCCATTTTTTCTTGTGTTTAAAGGTGTGTAATTTTATGGTCATCTTTGAATAATTTAATTTTATTTGTAATAAGCAATTTGATTGGCTAAATACACAGAAAAAAAATTATTTTGTATAACCAGGCCCCGCCGTCACCAACTTTCCTCAAGTCAATACTCAGCCTCAAATCTGAGGTTTGACCTCGAATTAATGTACTTTTCTTTAAAGGATTTGAGTTGAGGAGCGAGTTGAGGGATTTGAAAATTTTGGTGACGATGGAGCCTGGTTAGCTATGTAGCCAGACCCCTATGACAACCCCCAGCCGGAACTACTTTTTTTGTGTGTTCATGTAAATATTACAAATGCAAACACATGTTTGTACATCAAGGCCTTCTGCCTGGATTATAACCAGGTTAAATCGGATAATCTTGGCAAAAAATTAACTTATGATATTCCTTAAACGACTCCATGTTTTCTTGTTGTTGTTTGTAGGTGTGTGAAGCTTCTGGTTCAGCACCACGCTAGGATTGACGCGCTGAACGATGAGATGGCAACACCGCTTCATATCGCGGCAGCCTACAACCATAAAGATGTGGTTGACTTCCTCATAGAAATGTAAGGAGCTCAGGGAGACTCATAATATTAGAAGAATCGTTATGTTTTACATTGAAGTACATGTATATTTAAATAATGCAGATGTTCCACAACACCTGTAGAATTATTACCGGTATGTGTTTAGTACACTTCTCAAATTTATGTTAGAGGCTTATTTACAAATGAAAGTGAATGTTTAAGGCTTATGAACATGTAATAGCAGTACATAATTATTCATCAGTTTAGGAATGATTAAACTTCAGAATGGTCAAAAATCTTCCTCAAAGTTTAATTATGCTTTCACTTCTACTTTCATTTCTACACCCCACACCCTGTGTCTGTTTCAGGAAAGCCCCCCTGGAGAAGCGGGACCGAGACAACTACACGCCGCTGTTGATGGCCGCGTATTCGGGTCACGCTGAGTCCCTGGATGCACTGTTGAAGAAAGGTGCAGATTACGAGGCCGTCGATAAAAACGACAAAACGGCGGTGTATCTGGCGGCCGAGGAGGACAAACTAGATGCTCTGAAGGTAAACTAGTCTGATGGTGCTGCAGATATGGCTACAGTGGGTATAGAGAGCAGGCGGGGTCATAAAGTTACTATGTGGTACATGTACTTATGTAGAGGCATAATGTTACAACAGAAGTCTTACTGTGCCCTTTGATTCAGTACTGGTGTCAAGTGGACTTCCTTTATACTATTGTAAACTAAAGGTGCGGTCAGACGTTAAAATTTTCCATCAGATTTTCTATTAGATTTTCTCAGCTGATTTGGTTTTGACTACCGTAATGTCGCGTGTATAACACGCACTTTTTTTCAGCCAAAATTTGATCAAAAGTGGGGGGTGCGTGTTATACATAGGACTAAAATTTTACCCCATTTTTTCAAGCTTGATTCTTAATACCTCGGGAGACGTGACTGCCGATATAGCGTGTTATGCAAGTTGTATGAGTGTATATTTTCTGCTGATATAGCGCGTTATGCAAGTTGTACGAGTGTATACTGAATACTAAATTTACTGCATCAGAAATACCTTATTCTTAGTTTTATTTCCATGTATTGAAATATTTATCCACTCTCAACACTATTTCTTGCATCAAACAAGTTTAAATATCGCCAGTGTATTCGCCATTACGTAAGCAATCACCTGTTGACTCGTCGCGTGGTCAATGTTTGTTTAACAATTTCCGGTGTCAGAAGCATGCACCTGTCTTGTGTCGGACTTCACAGGGTGTTTTCAAATGCATGAAGATTAGCGATTATTCTGATTTTATTAAACTTGATTACTTCGTGTCCAGTTATGCAGTTAAACGTTATTGCTTTACAAAGACACTGCTAAAAATACATCGATCATTTGTACGACTTGATAATGACGATATACGACATACATACGTTTCTTCAGAATGTTTATTTAACTACAATCAATGAGTTTGACTATAATTAATCAATTAAATCATTTCCTTTGATGTTGTTTTGGTTTATATCTGTAAACATTATAACTTTTAAGCTCGGTTGCCGTTCTTCCCTACGTATGATGATCTTCAACTTTTCCACTGTTTTAAGAAGTTTCTAATGATATTTGATACCGCCCATGTAAATCATGCCGTCCTTTTTAAGTAAAATTGTAAGAACTTTGACTCTAATGTCGCTTGGGCAATGTTCCGATCACGAAATTACAGTAATTGCGCTTGGGTTACAAAATTATCATTAAACATCGATAGTTATTTGGAAAAATGGCGGCCGTCGATTTTCATCATTGTGCTATGTTCCGATCACAAAATTAAAGAAATTGCGCATGGATTATAAAATTATCACGAAACATCGATTGTTTTGGGGGAAATTGCGGCCGTTGATTTCGCCATTTTTTGGGTGCGTGTTATACATAGGACCTGCTGTTTTTTCGCTATTTTTTGGTCAACTTTGGGGGTGCGTATTATACACGAGTGCGTATTATACACGATACATTACGGTAAAATAGTACCATGTGACCAAACAAAAGCAAAGTCTGAAGTCGATTGAAAATGTGAAGTGTGTCCGATTTTCAATCGACTGTCTGGTGAGAATCATGACGTCACAATGACTTATTCCTGTGCAACAAAAATATTGAATAGGTTTTAATAATCGAAAATCGATAACAATTGTAAAATTTTGTCATGTGACCACCTCATCAATCGAATTAAATGGACTTACTTGAGCAAGTTGATTGAAAATCTGATAGAAAATCACATTCTGTGACTGCACCTTAACACACACGTCAGTTGGATTCAGTTGAAATATGTCAAGCAAAGTTGAATCCATGGATGAGATTTTTACAAATTTAATGGGAAAACTTTAAAAAAAACAAATGACCATTTCAACCTGGTCTAATCACATACTGTAGAATGAAATTTGTAATTTATTTGGATTACATTATGAAATATTTATGTATTTTTAATATATTTAATATTTAAATTATGATATTTAATAAATAATGATACAATGCAAAATTAGAATGATGCATTTTACTTCTTATAGTATAACACTTAATGTTGCTCTGTGTTGCAGACATATAACTCATTATGTAATAGGTTAATGTGTATTTATTGATATGTACCAAATGTTGCTCGGTGTTGCAGACGATGTTGGCCTACCCTGACGTGCGCCGTCTAGTGGACGTTGGTGATCGCTATGACAACCACCCTTTACACATTGCTGCTCAAGAAGGATACCTCAGCATTGTAAAGGTATGATGAATGCTTGAAGTCAAAGTGAGTTGGTATCCATAAAAGCCTTATATCAAAGAGATAATGCAGGCATGTAGCATCAGGGGAGGGGGGGGTGGCCCCCAATTTTATTCTTGCAGCAAATATTCATAAATTTCAATATAAAAAAGTAAATACACATGGCATTGCCACTTTTTTGAGAAAATGTAAAAAATTGAATTAAAAGGAAGGAAATGAACTGTGAAATTGACCTTATAGGTATGAGTACAGTATACTACCATGGCTTTGAACATTATATAAATAGTGCCTGTTTGGGAGGGTAACAGTTGAAATTGACACCCCGAGAAAACCATTGTCAACCGACGCGAAGCGGAGGTTGACAATGGTTTTTGAGGGGTGTCAATTTCAACTGTTATCCTCCCAAACAGGCACTATTTATTTTGTTATACTGAATGTTTTGATTTTTAAGAAAATTTTACTGCTTTTATATAGGAATAACGTGAATATTACAGCGAACCGTACGGGCATAATTTTCGCGCATGTAACATTTTTTTATGTTACCCGTTGCTAAGTGCGTTGCTAACGCTGAGGGTATAGAAAATATTATTAACTGCGTCTTAACCAATCAGATTTCAGTATTTAACATGAAAGTATAACAAGATAAATTATTGCAGTTTTCAAGTTTTAATTTTGATAATATTTTTGGTCCAAATGGAATTTTAATTGATTTTTTGGAAATGTATAAGACACATGATTTGAGTTGTATCTCTGAGTCCCTGATCTCAGTCACTGGTTGAATTGCTCTGTTGTGATTTCAGTGTCTGATTGAGAATGGAGCAGACTTGGACTGTAAGAATGAAGAGGAACAGACTCCATTACATCTGGCTGCCAAAAATGGAAGAACAAAGTAAGTGTATCATTACAGCAACTTATTACATGGGCAGATGTGCACTTATTACATGGGAATGTGTTCGTGTATTACATGGGAAGATGTGCACGCATTACATGGGAAGATGTGGACGTATTGCATGGGGAGAGGTGCATATATTACATGGGAAGATGTGCACTTATGACATGGGAAGATGTGCATGTATTACATGGGAAGATGTGCACGTATTACATGGGAAGATGTGCACGTATTACATGGGAAGATGTGCACGCATTACATGGGAAGATGTGCACGTATTACATGGGAAGATGTGCACGTATGACATGGGAAGATGTGCACGTATGACATGGGAAGATGTGCACGTATGACATGGGAAGATGTGCACGTATGACATGGGAAGATGTGCACGTATGACATGGGAAGATGTGCACGTATTACATGGGAAGATGTGCACGTATTACATGGGAAGATGTGCTTCACATATGTTGTAAATTGGAGATCTCACAAACTTATGAATCACAAGATATTGCTAATATGATATTGTAACATGATATCCATTGCAAAATTCAGATAAAAGGTGTTTACAAACTCGTAAATTTCAAGACAATTGCATTTCGTGTAAAATGTATATTTCATTTCACTGTTTGCTTAGCACAGGACTTCACTGTGAATATTTTAAGACTTTTTTCCAAAATGTTCAGTGTTGTGTATTTCCAATGCTGGTTGTTTTGTATTACAGCGTGGTCCGGGAGATGGTGATTCGTGATCACTCATCTGTGAACGACGAGGACGAGGACTCCAACACGGCCCTCCACCTGGCCACGCTTCACGGTCACACCAAGGTCGCACTCATCCTCATCAAGAATGGTGCCGATGTGGCTGCCAGGTAAAAACTCTTAACTCATTAATATAAAAACTATAAAAAAAAATATAAAAAAATCACAGAAAGTTGTTTAGTATGTTTATCGAAAATCCAGTTGTCTTTGCCCTTTGCCTTGATTTTTTCGATGTCAATTTCACATTGTAAAATGAACACAACAAAAGTATGTTATGATAACCTGTGGCATTTTGTTTCAGGCTCTAGACTGTCTTATAGTTTAGTATATTGTGTGTGTATATAATCTTGTATTTGGCATTTTTTATGTTTGTGTTAATCGTTGACCTTGACCTATGTGTACTTAATAGGAACTCTGTCCTGTGGACGCCTCTGGATTGTGCCGCAGCCAAGGGTTGGCTGAAAACAGTCAAGTGTCTGCTGGACGCTGATGCTCCCATTGACCCGATGGACAAAACCAAGGTCTGTTGATAAAACAAACATCTATACAGGGTTAATGTTGAACTGACTATAGCTAATGTATGATTGAAATATTACTGAAGTCTTTGTCATCATTCCTTTGGCTGGTCCCCTTTATCTAAATCTATGTCATTACATCACAGACTAGTCCTATATATATATATGTCACTACTGTTATATATTTATGTTATTTCATTACAGTCCACCGGTTCCTTTATATCTATGTTAAGACATTACAGACAACTCCTTGATCTACACCTATATCTATGTCATTTCAATACAGACTCATCCTGAATCTGTGTCATTACACCACAGGCTAGTCCTAAATCTGTGTCATTAAACCACAGACTAGTCCTAAATCTGTGTCATTAAACCACAGACTAGTCCTAAATCTGTGTCATTAAACCACAGACTAGTCCTAAATCTGTGTCATTACACCACAGGCTAGTCCTAAATCTGTGTCATTAAACCACAGACTAGTCCTAAATCTGTGTCATTACACCACAGACTAGTCCTAAATCTGTGTCATTAAACCACAGACTAGTCCTAAATCTGTGTCATTACACCACAGGCTAGTCCTAAATCTATGTCATTAAACCACAGACAAGACCTAAATCTGTGTCATTAAACCACAGACAAGACCTAGATTAATTTTATGTCATTACACCACTGACTAGTCCTATATGTCATTACATTACAGACTAGTCCTAGATTTATGTCATTACAGACTAGTCCTATATCTATGTCATTACACCACTGACTAGTCCTATATCTATGTCATTACACCACAGACTAGTCCTAAATCTGTGTCATTAAACCACAGACTAGTCCTAAATCTGTGTCATTACACCACAGGCTAGTCCTAAATCTGTGTCATTAAACCACAGACTAGTCCTAAATCTGTGTCATTACACCACAGACTAGTCCTAAATCTGTGTCATTAAACCACAGACTAGTCCTAAATCTGTGTCATTAAACCACAGACTAGTCCTAAATCTGTGTCATTACACCACAGGCTAGTCCTAAATCTATGTCATTAAACCACAGACAAGACCTAAATCTGTGTCATTAAACCACAGACAAGACCTAGATTAATTTTATGTCATTACACCACAGACTAGTCCTATATGTCATTTCATTACAGACTAGTCCTAGATTTATGTCATTACAGACTAGTCCTATATCTATGTCATTACACCACAGACTAGTCCTATATCTATGTCATTACACCACAGACTAGTCCTATATCTACGTCATTACATTACATACTACTCATATATATCTCTATATTTATGTCATTACACCACAGACTAGTCCTATATGTCATTACATTACAGACTTGTCCTACATTTATGTCATTACAGACTAGTCCTATATCTATGTCATTACACCACAGACTAGTCCTATATCTACGTCATTACATTACATACTACTCATATATATCCTTATATTTATGTTATTATCTGACAAATCACTCCATTACATCTGTGTTTTATTACATTACAGACTACTCCCCTTCATCTGGCCTCTCGTTACGGACATGCTGATGTTGTGAAATGTCTGCTGGATCACCAGGCGAACGTCTCACAGCGAGACACTGACGGCAATAACTGCCTGGATATGGCCATCGACAACAACAAACCGTGAGTCGGCTTGTACTTCTCTCCGTGATTTAATCCCTTTTTTTAATAAAGAGGCTTAGTGGTGAACAAATAACCAATCAGATTTACTTCAACTTTTTTTAGCTACAATTATATATATACTATTACCTATGGAAAAAAACATGATATCAATTATTTTATGTAAAAGTATTGGATATTTTCTCATAATTACCTTCATTCAGACCCAGCTGTCACCAAGTTTTTTCATATCAATTCTTAGCCTCAAGTAGTAGACGTTTAAACATACATGCCAACTGACCCCATTTTGTAGGGTCAGACCCGATTTTTCGACCCTTTACCCGAGTATTTTTATGACCCGGCAGGTCATGCTTTTCACCCAATTTTTGTCAAACAACCCGAAAATCTCCCGATTTCCTGATTTGGTTCGTAAATTACGTTGGCGTTTGACTTCCAGTTATGAACCCAAGCTGAGCTTGGATTTACGTAAACAATGCCGATGGCTATAACAGACACATTATTAAGTGTTAATTATTATCGTGAGTTGTTTTGACAAACCAAAGGTTAAAATCATAAATTGTTATGGCTTCCAATAAGAAAAGGTCTTCATCGGGGCCAGCAGAATCAAAACCAACAAAAAGAAAATGATATTTTTGTACCTAGTATCAACATATCTGTGAAAACGAATTCCCATGGGTAAAACAAAGTAATCGAGTACAAAACGAGGCTTTTTGTGTTCTATGTAACGCACATTTGAATATTGGATTTTGTGCCCAAAATGATCTGACTTAACATTCAAAAATGCGAAGTTAAAATGCTTTTTAATACACAAAAGTCTTCCAAGTCACTTACAACTTTCATGTCATCATTTACAGAGTTCAAAAGCAAGGTTAATGTAGCAAAAACTCTTTTTGCATTTTTTTTTAGCTGAACACAACCTACCATTTTCTGTGTCAGATCACTTTCCAAAATTCAAAATCAGCAACTGTTAGTTAAAATGCTTCTTTGCAATAAAGTATTACACATAAGTTTTAACACATATTTCTATAGTATATACCTGTGAAATGCATGGCAAATATGTCATGAATGTCATTACTCTCTATGACCAGATATTTTACTTTCCAAATCTGGTCATGTCCAGATTTTCACATGTTGGAGGTTGGCAAGTATGCGTTTAAAGGATGTGAGTTGAGGATGAGTCGAGGAGTGAGTTGAAGAATTAGTTAAGGGATGAGTTGAGGAGTGAGTTGAAGAATTAGTTAAGGGATGAGTTGAGGAGTGAGTTTAAGAATTAGTTAAGGTGTTGAGTTGGGAAGTGAGTTATGGGGACGAGTTGAAGAATGGGTTAATGGATGAGTTGAAGAACAAGTTAAAATATGAGTTGAGGAGTGAGGTAAGGGATAAGTTGAAGAATGGGTTGACTGATTTGAAAATTTTGGTGACAGTGGGAGCCAGAGCTTTTCTTCTAAAGGAGATTAATAAAGCCTTAAATTGGTCAAAACCATTCATCCCTCTTAATCATTGTTAATTAAAACAAACATAATGGGTTTTCTCTTTTTGTTACACAGAGAGGTTGCCCTGGTGGTCATCAACAGCAATAAGTGGGAGGAGGCTATGAGGAACGAGACCCCGGATCTGGCGACAGGGCTACGCACCACACCCATGAGGAAGCTCATCAAGAAAATGCCAGGTGAGTACAGGTAGCACAACAGGTGGGGACAGATGAGAGAACAGGTGGGTACAGGTAGCACAACAGGTGGGGACAGATGAGAGAACAAGTTGGAACATGTAACGCATCAGGGGATCATCATACAAACATATATACTTATCTGCTTTTATTTTTTTTAGCAGAAAAATAAATTTAGATTCGCAATAATTTACACTTATCATCTAATGTACATGGGGGGAAATTTGCCCACCTTTTTTTTTGCCTATTTAACCATCATTGGCAGGGTTGAATTTAAGACAGGGCGAATTCCAATGTCTTAAATTATCTCTATTTAAACACAACTGTGTCTGGTCGAATTCAAGATGGGGCGAAATTGTTTGCAAGTGTAGAAGGGCAAAAATGATGTCACAGTGGGGGAAAAATAACCCTGATTATGCAGTATTAGGATGGTCCTGATTTTCTCGTCCACAGATGTTGCTGAAGCTGCGTTTTTGCGATGTATGACAACAAACCACAAAAACCCTGAGTATCCTGACTACAAATGTACGTTTAACTACGAATTCCTGGACGACACATACTCCAACTGGACTGAACAAGGCAGTAGTGAAGGGTCCGCATCAGGTGAGAGAGAGAGAGAGAGACAGAGAGTATTATTCAATTATAATGAAACAAGATGTTTTCTTTGGTCTAAATTTAATTTTTTTAACTAATTATTTTTATTTCATTGAATTTTGCTACATTGCTTACATATGAAACAAACAGGAAGAGTTTATGGTGAGAATCTGAGTTATTTTTTTCATACACATTGTTCGCTTTTTGTCACGTAAACTGTTTATACTTGTAGTATTTGTTTAGAACTCTCTCTTTACGCTGATTGTAAAATGTCTTCATTTTTACAGTGAGAAGAAAAATGTTCACTTTGTGATAGATTTTGATAACTCTGTGATCAGTGATTTTATAGAAATGTTTTTGAGATTTTTTTTTGATGTGTAATTACAGTATGTTATAGACATTCATTTGAAACAGACTAGTATAAAGTCACATTTTTGCTTTGTTCACAAGCTTTGTTAATTTATATTAACAGTAAAGTTAGAGATCAAGTAGGAGGTCAGTTCTCAGTAGGCTTGTCTCTAGAAGTTGAAGTAGGAGGAAGAAATAAATAAGTAGGCAGGGGTTCATAAGGTCTAGCTTATAGCTAGATTGTGTTTGAATGCAATGAAAGCCGGGGAATTACGTCATTTTAGACAGGGGGGAATTCCTCACTCCCCGGGTCTTAGAGACAACCGTGACTCATAACGTCAGATGCCAGGATACAAATCAGCTGCTGTGTCAAACTCGTTGCAGCGCCAGTAATTGTAAATGTTTCAATCTGTTTATCCCCCTCCGATGGAAGTTCCATACAGAGAATCAGATCATTCAGGGTTGATTTGCCTGTCAGTTGAATAGAACACATAGCAACAGTGTGATGTTTGGCATGATAATTACTAATCATGAAATGAACAGCTGAATAATTAATATAGAAATAAAAGCATTGGTTTTATACTAGTATGTAGTTGTAATCAGTACAGTACTGCGAAACAATGGCAAAAAAAAGAATAGAGAGAGAGAGAGAGAGAGAGAATAGAAACTTTGGAACTGTTCATTTTCTTGTTTTTATATATATATATATATATATATATATATATATATATATATATATATATATATATATATATATATATATATATATATTGAAGTCTGTCAACTCTAGATCACCAAAATACGAAAACAATTTAACAGAACATCGGAGCCATCTTTTGATATATTTGGGGAAACATTTTGTCTTGGTGTATATCAAGTACTAAATTATCAAAGTCTCATTGTTATAAAGGGTCCAGTGTATTCCGATACCAGCAACAGGTCAATTGAAGGGGCCATTGAACTTCTGCGCTCTGTGTGCAGTATTTTAGAAATTATAATCTTACTAGGTGTGTCAAATTTGTTCACCATTTCTTTGACCTTGAATAGAATCAGTTGCTGACATGATTTTTGCATTATTCTTGAGTGAATTAATAAAAAGAGAACAAAAATGTTTAAAATTGTCAAAATTTGCCAACATTTCATTGACTTTGATTAGAAACAATATTATTGTTTTATGTTGCATTTTTTTAAATGTAGATCAGGTGAAATGGAAGTTTTAATAGTCTGTCACTGTCAGTAATTTTTTGCCCTATTTCTGTATAATACTGTCAACAAACTTTATTCGTGTGCGAGAAATTATGAGAGCCTCGTCGCAAATATTTCTTTTTACGGACCAGTCATAACCAGTATCTTGTATATATCAGTTTTCAGTTAATCCACATTTTTTATCGCGTAAATAAGTTGTGCAAGCCAAGTAATATCTCTAGGAAAACGCAAAATAAAGTCTAAATGAATAAAAGTTGTTTACAGTATACAGTCAGTATCTCACCATGGGGAGAGAGAAAGCTTCTAACAGAACAATCTTTGTCTTTTTGTCTATATCAGACTTTGTTGTTGTAGCAGTAGAAGGATAATTATGTAATTTAAATTTGTGCATTTAAAAAGAATTGGAAAGGAAAGGTTCATTGAAATCCCTCAAAGTATGTCTCCTTTTTATATTCGTGGATCTGATAGCGATTTGTTTTGTTATTTATACACTTAGGAAGGTTCATTAAAATCCCTCAAATCACTTCTTCTTAAGGTGGAATAACACATCCTCATAAAATGGCTGACCTCGGATCGAAACGACATTTCGTTTTATTAAAAGGATTTTATCGACAGTAACATATAACTTACCTCATAGCCGAGTGGATAAAGTGTCGGGCTCGTGATCCATACATACCAAGTTCGAATCCCGCAGGGGCTTTTGTTGTTACTTACTGAATTGATTTTTTTAGATATTCATTTTTTATTCCTAATTTGCAAATTTTTCGCTTATTTGACATATGTATAGTTTATTTATCATTATATCTTTCATAATCAAATAATTATCTGTTAATTTGAGTGACTTTTTTCCAGGTGTGTTATTCCACCTTAAATATTTGTGGATCTGATAGTGACTTGTTTTGTTGTTTACACAGGAAGTGTATACAACGAGGACTTCTCTCTGAACGTGGCGGCCCGGCCCTACACCTCCGACTCGAGTGAGATGAAGAACAACCACCCACTGATGATTATGGTAGGCGAAGGTTAAAAAAATTAATGCACTGTTTTCTTAACCATTTCAAAATACAGTCAAACTTCTCGAACTAGATGGGACTGTTTAAAAACTTCGAGATATCCGAGTATTGGAGATATCGAGAGTAAAATACTTAAAAAATAAGTAGTTGGGACTTACAAATCACTTCGACATATTCATTGTATTCGAGATATCAGTGTTTGAGATATCAAAGTTTAACTTTACATGTATAATGCGACAGGCAGGTCCTTTGTTTTGCAAGGGAGAAATACACCAAATTCATATTTCAAAATTTAACCTTCAAATGAAAATTAAGTTATAATTCCACTTTTTAATATGACAATAAAATTTATCAATGCACCTAATGCAGTGGTACTCAAGAAAAAAGTGACAATGCTACAAAATTCACAAGGATATGAGCTTGGTTGTGATTAAATCAGGGCTTTTTACCTAACAATTTCATATACAATATTCTGATTGTAGGTGCATTCTAAGCGAGAGGACTTGCTGGCCCACCCACTGGTCAACGCCTTACTGCGCCACAAGTGGAACAGCTTCGGCCGGACCTTCTACTACATGAACTTCCTCATCTACGCCATCTTCCTCACCTTTCTGACCGGCTACATTGTGTCCACACCCCCTCCGTTTGTAGTGTAAGTATACAGCCATATTGTACCTTACGTTAATGGAGCAGTTACTTGAATATCATGTGAAAACAGCATTTATGTGATTGTCACATTGATAGAGTATTATTAACAAGAACGTAACAGAATTTTAATTATTGAATATTATGCATATACATGAAAGTTATGTGAATTATTATAGGCCTAGAGCATTTACATGAATATCATGTGAAAATGGAGTCTACATGAATGTCACATGAAAAGAGGGATTACATGAATGTCATCTGTAAAAAGTATTTAAATGAATGTCACATGAAAAAAGCGTTCAGAATAATGTCACTGGAAGAGAACATATACAAGAATATCACACTAATAGAGCCTTAATTTACATGAAAGTCGTGAAAAAAAATGAAAAGCATGTCTGACTCAAAAGAGCTTTAATTTAGATATAAATGGCACACGTTGATGTAGCATTAAGAGTGGTCCATGACCTTATTGATTCACGGATGATTTTAATTGAGTAATAAACTTTTGAATGATCAATTTCAATACTGTAGATTCCTTATTTTTCGCAAGAACTTAATTCCTTGATTCAACAATTGTCCATCAAATTGCGAAAACATAAAATCACAAATGCCAAAATTTTATCATAGTTTTATGTAGTTTACATAAGACATAGTCTGAAAACTAAAAGTGAGGTTTTAAAATTCGCAAGATGGGCTTCTTGCGATTTTACGGGGATATTAATTCCTCGCGTTCAATTAAGAATTAACAGTATTCTAATGTCACATTATTGAAGTGCTTCACAAGTAGATATTTTGGTGATGTGTTTGTGTTTCACAGCTATCAGGAACTGAACGTCTCGTCTCAGACGTCGGAGAGAGTGGCCTGCAATCTCTCACTCTCCCTGTACAACCCAGCCAATGACAAATTCGACCAGCCGCTGTTCGCCACTATAGGAAAATATGTCATTATGGCTCTGGCTGCGTGGAACTTACTACGAGAGGTGCGAGATTCAATGCATATTGTTGCATAATAAACAAAACAGAAATAAAGCTAACTGCTTACTTTTGTCAGTGCATATCATAAAGCTTCATGAAAAATAACAAGCACCAAAACAAACATTTGCTTTACCCACATGAGTACTTGCTATCAAAAATTTCCAAAATAGTTCTTTCAGTACCTACTTTCAAATTGTTCACTTCTCTTACGCCTATTATAATTGCCTTCAACTTTTGGGAGTTGGGGATGTAAACTTGTGTAACAATGCTTCAACAATGTAGTTACATGTATAAACGTTGATGTTTCTGTCGTTTCCAGCTGCTACAAATCTACCAGGCTAAGCTTCAGTACCTGGGCTTTGAGAACCTGATTGAGTGGGTCACCTACGTCTGTGCCCTGCTGCTGGTCATAGACTTCGAGAACTGCCAGAAAAACACCGGCTTCAGATTCGTAAGGCACCTATAGACAAGTCTAGCTTACGTGGGCGAAAGGCTGTTTAAGATTTTCCGTTTGTGTTAATTCAAAGAACATAAGCTACATGCCTTACTATGCATCAGAATTTGAGAATGTCAAATTACAGCTTCATTTCTAGAATTGTATAACGTGAGATACATTACTGAAATTTTAGAGGTATTCACATTTATGGTGTGTTTTACATGATGTAGTTTTATATTTGAAAAAAAAAAACATGGCTAAATGTATTTGGCTGAAATTTCGAGCAAATACACAATTTTCAGCTATTCGAAATCAATCCCTAGTTAAAGGTGAAATTGTTCATATCCATCTAATTTGACAATCAGCTCATGTGTACTCACTGACTTGTTATTATAGACTAGTGTTTTTAAGTAGATTTAATGCAAAGCACTGGTGCTCCAAATAGCTTTTGGATGTTGATCATACTGCAAGCCAATTTGGGAATAAGAGTGACTTCCCTTTGAGGTGCAATATATAGTTATGGTCATCATTTGTTGTAGCAATGGCAGTGGTCGCTGGGCGCAGTAGCCATCTTCCTGTTGTCTATTGTTTTGTAATGTTCTGGGTTTGTTGTAGCAATGGCAGTGGTTGCTGGGCGCGGTAGCCATCTTCCTGTTGTGTATTGTTTTGTAATGTTCTCCGTTTGTTGTAGCAATGGCAGTGGTCGCTGGGCGCGGTAGCCATCTTCCTGTCCTGGATTAACCTGGTTCTCTTCCTCCAGAAGTTCCCACGGTTTGGAATCTACGTTGTCATGTTCAAGGACATCCTGAACACCTTCTTACAGTTCGCCGTTGTTTTCTTTCTCTTTATCGTGGCGTTCGGTCTCGGGTTTTACGTTCTCCTCCAGAATCAGGTAAGACAATCTTTCTATAGGCTTTGAATAGTTGGTGCTTACCATTGTATTCAGAAATTGAAAGACTGAACAAATTTAATGCACTAAATCTAAACTCAACAAAAAAATGGCTTCTTTAATGCCAAATACTAGATCTTGCATTTGCATATAAAAAGGATTGATATAGTCCAGTTTGATTGATCAACTTTGAGCATATGGTTACAATATTTCCATTGCAGGTTTGCCATATTTTTGCATTTTTAACAAATTTTTTTCCTGTGTAGGATGCCTTTGCCACTGTGTGGGAGTCCCTGATAAAGACAACGGTGATGATGATTGGAGAGTTTGAATACCAGGACATTTTCTACGGCAATGATATCGATTTTTACCCAGAAATCACCTACATCATGTTCTGCGTATTCATGATCTGCATGTCCATCATCATCATGAACTTACTGGTAAGAACTGAATCACCCTGAACTTACTGGTAAGAAACGAATTGTCATGAACTTACTGGTAAGAACTAAGTCATCATGAACTTACTGGTAAGAACTGAATCATCATGAACTTAAAGGTAAGAACTAAGTCATTATGAAATTACTGGTAAGAACTGAACCATCATGAACTTACTGGTAAGAACTGAATCATCATGAACTTACTGGTAAGAACTGAATCACCCTGAACTTACTGGTAAGAACTGAATCACCATGAACTTACTGGTAAGAACTGAATCATCATGAACTTACTGGTAAGAACTGAATCACCATGAACTTACTGGTAAGAACTGAATCATCATGAACTTACTGGTAAGAACTGAATCACATTGAACTTACTGGTAAGAATTGAATCATCATGAACTTACTGGTAAGAACTGAATCACCCTGAACTTACTGGTAAGAACTGAATCATCATGAACTTACTGGTAAGAAACGAATTGTCAGAAACATACAGGTAAGAACTGAATCATCATGAACTTACTGGTAAGAAACGAATTGTCATAAACATACGGGTAAGAACTGAATTGTCAAGAACTTACTGGTAAGAGTTGAATTATGATTAAGATTACTTATATTTTTTACAACATTTAGTTTGGTGCAAAGTGCATAGTGCATCCACCTTACTATGTTTGAATATACTTATATTACTCTAACAGTCATTTATTTAAAGAAAATTCAATGATCAGTTGAAATTGGTTTTTTTTTAAGGAATAAGGAATCATTATTTGAGTATTACTAGGTGGGGCGTGATCAAATCCAATAAAGCCCAAAGGGCGTTATGATGGATTTGATCACGCCCCGACCGAAATTATCACCTCATTATAATCAAAGAATGATTCTTCATTACTTATATTTAAATAATTTTAAGCCATCGTACAATTTAATATTTAAATATGAATAAGCAAATCCCGCTGGCGCCTCAATTTGGCGTCATTTGAAGTTATGAGTTATATAGAACAAAATCGATACAAATGTAAATATTTAAGTATATGATCTGTATTTAAGGTACATGTATCTTAAATTCTTGGATGGCAAGAATATTTTCTTGGATCCACTGAGTTTGAGACCATAATGAGGTTTTTTTTATAATAACTCCTTATCCACCAGAATAGTGTCTGCTGATGAAAAAATTGATGATATGAATATTATAAAAAAGTTTAAAATTTTCAAAACTATGGTTTTGTTAATATTTAAGGGGATCAACTGATTGATGAAGTAGAATTTACAGTTTCAAGGATACATGAATTTGCAAACAGATGTCATCAAACAATAACATTTGATATGAATTTTCATATTTTGAAGAAACTGATTTTTGGTTCACTAGGTCGGTTTGGCTGTAGACGACATCAAGGCTGTACAAGAACAAGCCGCGCTGAAGAGAATGGCCATGCAGGTATAAAACCTAAATCTCTGCTTACAGTGCTTCAAGTACTTTGATAAGAGTCATGATTTTTAGTAGTCATAATGAATGTACAATATTTCACATTTAATATGCAGAGTCTCTTTAATGCTCTAATATTAGTTATGGATGTCTGATTTTCTTTTTTGATTTTGATGTCTGTTTCCTAAACATCTTCCATCATGCATAGAAAATGAATCAGTACACATCATAACTCTATTACACAAAACTCAACAATAGCAGGGGACAAAAAAGACCAAAAAAGAGAACAGAACTGTAATCAGAATTTTTGCTTTTTCTCTGTTTACAGGTGGAACTGGCTCTAGATGTGGAGCGAGTGGTCCCAGAGTTTATACGTCGCCGATTCGTCACGAAGTGTGACACGTACAAACCCAACAAACGGACGCTGAACCCGCTCAAACTCCTGGCACGGGCGGAGGCGGGGGACCTGTCCTCTCAGGCCATCTCCAAGGCCCTGGACCCAGACCTGGTCAGTACTAACTCAATGTCACAGCAGTACTATCAGTGGCTCCTAGCTCCCCATAGTCAGTACTAACTCAATGTCACAGCAGTACATGTACTGTCAGTGGCTCCTAGCTCCCCATAGTCAGTACTAACTCAATGTCACAGCAGTACTATCATTGGCTCCTAGGTCCTCGTTCTGTCAGATTTTACATAATTATAATGTTATATTTTTTAGTTCAAAAAGAACAAGATGTAAATGATGTTGATTTGTTACTAAATATCCAGATATGATCCTGGCCAATTAAAATGACCTTGACCTTTGCAGGACGAGATAGAGAAGGTGATGGAGACCCAGGAGAAGCTACAAAAGGACATCAACAAACTGAAGGGTGGGGTCAAGAACATCCGCGAGCAGACTGCCCGACTCGAGGGCATGCTCAAGTGTCTACTGGAGAACTCGGGCGTTGGTGACTACAAGGAAGAGGATTTCCAAGATGGAGACTAAAAAGGGATTGTCTCAAAGGATGAAAATTATGCTTTAAAAAAATAAAGATGTCATCTCAAAGGATTTGAGATAGTAACTCTGTAGAAAATAGGAAACCTCTCAAGACACAAATTATGTTTATTGAGATACAGAGGTAATCACTTTGTTATTGTGTAGTAGGAAGGAAACATGATAAAAAAAACTACTTTTAGGGAACTTTATATTTAGAATGTGTTTAGTTTAAGTTAATGGTAATGTACAGTGGTTGTTACTGTTAGTAAAATACACCTTTTTTTCAAGGCATTTTGACTTGTTATCTAATTATCTAGAACTCTTTCTTTGATTATACATTTTTATATGATAGATGGTATTTTTGTATATATCTATTTAATATACAATGTATTTGCAGTAGTGGTGAAGCTTCATCAGTCTTGGATTATTGAACTTTATCACTGATGTTGCTCAATAGTTATTGGCATCAGAGGTTGAAGCTTATCCCCCTTCCCATGTTTCACGTTGATTTTGATACCTTCAAATTTCATGTCTGAATTTTTTCAGGGCTGATTCATAAATTATTTCTAAGATTGTAATGATCTGTAGAGGTGCATTCATATAGATATTCAGTCCCGATAAAAGCACCAGGTTTTCTGTGTGTTATGATATAAATTTATTTAATAGATATTCTACATTTTTTGTACATTTATTTGATAGTTTAAATTTATCATTTTTACAAATCTTGGAAGAGGTTGAAGGTGACAAATATTTTGTTCAGTTCAACCCAATCGTTTTTTTTTTTTTTATTTATAACTAATTTTACAACTTGGATGTGTCTTAATTGTTGAACCATTATGATAGTAACAGTTACTGTTGATTTATTTCGAGGTGAAGATTCGTTGTTACTGTCGGAACATGACAGTTATTTTTAGACATATAGAATACTGATATTATATAAAATGACAAATGTAAACTGTGATACATTTCTCTTCTTTTTCATTATTATTCTGATGTTTTTGCATGTATATGACCAAGTTTCACGCAATTGTTTAAAGTTAGGCCCAACCCCTACCCTACCCCCCCTCCCCCCTCCCCCCCCCCAAAAAAAAAATTAGGAAATAATCCCATAATCTGCATTTTTATCCAAGAACATTAGAGCCTGACTCTGCATTAAACAGTGACTGCCATTTAGTGTGACATTACCATTCATGTGTACAGTGTGTCCACTTGTCCTGATATTTTTAGATCTCTATTCCTCCTATCCAGCAATATTTCTCCCTTGGTTAGTAACTATGTCATATGAACTCCTTACTTTCTCCCTTGGTTAGTAACTATGTCATATGAACTCCTTACTTTCTCCCTTGGTTAGTAAATATGTCATATGAACTCCTTACTTTCTCCCTTGGTTAGTAACTATGTCATATGAACTCCTTACTTTTCCATTATTTTTGTCTTTCACGCATAATCTAATTTTTAATTTATTTTTTTTGGTTTGGTGCAGCTTTATTACATGTATTTTAATGGTGGTATGGGTCATCTTTTGATAATAATGTGGATCAAAGTACATTATATTTAAAATACTTTCACCGGTGTAGAATTTTTAAATTTAACAATATTGAGCCCAAAAATATGTTTTAAATTTATTTGGAAAGGCATAAGACTTTAATTTTAAAAACACCAGCGGGGTTCAAACTCTTTACTTATAGATTCAAAGTGAACCCTCAAACCCACTGTGCTACGCTGTTAGTGATCTTTTTCGGGAAGAATCTGTTTATAAAATTACACTAAGTCTTGATTTTATTGTTTATTTTGATAAACAGTACGTCACAATATGGAAGTTTCCCATACCATCTTTACATTTTTCTGTTATTTGTAGTAGCAATGGATGAGTTGATTTAAAAGTTTAACATCAAAGATTTCTAATTGAAATCAATGATAACAATCAAGTTTGGAAATCTTTGACTTTTAACTTTGCTATGTAACAGATGTATTTATCTTTTTTCTGGGTCTTTTGAATGTTTGTGATCGTATATCGATATGCTGCACCTTTAAACAAGAGTGACTTGTTCATAGCTGTATGTCTACAGGAACAAAACTTGGTCAACTACTCATCTGTCAAAGGGACAAAACTCGTATCTGTCAAGGAAATAAACCCAGACAGCTATTTATCTGTCAAAGGGACAGAACTCTGATATCTGTCCAATGAACAACTCGGACAACTTTTTATCCATCAAAGGGACAAAACTCGGGCGATTATTTATCCATCAAAGGGACAAAACTCGGGCAATTATTTATCCATCAAAGTGACAAAACTCGGGCGATTATTTATCCATCAAAGGAACAAAACTCGGGCGATTATTTATCCATCAAAGGTACAAAACTCGGGCGATTATTTATCCATCAAAGGAACAAAACTCGGGCGATTATTTATCCATCAAAGGGACAAAACTCTGGCAATTATTTATTTATCAATTAAAGGGGCTCAACTAGACTGCTTGTATTTTTTTAATTTTTAATTAGCAACAGACCCGCTTCCTATTTCAGCGGTCGTATACCTTAATAATTAGCCCAGGACCAATGGTCAAAACCCGGTTGGTAGAGTTCCATGGTGATACAGGTGACAAAATAGACAATTAATTTAAAGGAATACTAAGGATTAATACTTAGAGTTATGTGTGTAATCAACATGTCAGTATAAGTACTGGTCTAATGTGAAACTTTTATATCATTATATATATTAGAGCTACATTTATTCGGGTTCATTCTACATTCATTTCATACTTGATATTTTGAAGATCAACTTGGGTAATTATTTTTTTCTCTTCTAGTTTATTGTCGATCGTAACTTCTCGGGTTTTTTCCAGCTCTGCCGGTAAGGCCCGAGGAGTTACAATTGAGATTATAATTGTGTATTGTATTCCTGTCTCTGTCTACAAATTTATAAATGTGTTTTTTGTAATGATATACTTACTGTGTACTTATTATAAATTAATAAATATGAAAATTATTATATACAATGTAAGTATTGTTGGTTTATGTGACCATATATGATGAAGACTGTGGAGTTACTTGCACTTCAAATTATTTAACCTTGTCTTTAAAAACAATTTTTTGGAACAATCTTCATAGACAAGACAGACTTTTGATATTTTTTCCTCCATTTATTAAACAAAAGTAGATCGACATTTATTCACGTGAAGAAACAGGCCGCATTACATACAAGTAGCTCCGCCGAGGGCTGCGTACGAATACATCCTCGTGGAATTATATATATACAGAAATATACAATTATGATATGTAAGACTTCACTATATTAACAACAAATTGCAAGTGTTTATCACTATAAAGCTATATCAAATGCGTCACTTTGAACATCTAAATAAGGAACAACAGTTACCATGGTTACTATATAACGAAAACATCTACTGGTCGGTTGACACAGTCCGCAAGAAGCATGAGAAGCATATCGTTGAATTTACTTGTGCATGTATTTTACAAAATTTTTAATTTGGAAAGCATCTCTTTCATCAGAAGTATATCACATCAGTTTTTAAATGATTAATGAACGAAAACAGTTTAGATTGACTAGTGTTTTATCAAAACGATGCTTTACGCAAGTTACAGGTGTGATGAGCTATAGAATGGCGCCAAATGACTCCTGAAAAATGTATGCTAGCATGGAACAAATATTCAGTCATTACGATATACCGAACTCACATTTCAATAAACGTTCAAAGTTATCTATGAATCAATTTTAACAGTGTGTGTAATTCGCAACAAAAGTATAAACTACAGTCTTTTATTCTATTTCGCCTCTTGTGACGTCGCTATTGTTGTAGTTTCGACTAAAGGTGACATTTCTCCATTAGCGATGAAGTTGCCGTCATTATTGGGGTTTGTAATATTAGAACTGAGGAAGGACGCGTATCCGGGAAACTCGAACTTGGCAAGGTCGCCCTCCTTCACACACACGCCCTTGATCAGGAAGTCGCCATTCTCGTCTGTCGTCGTCAAAGCCTCGCATTGGCAATCGCGCAGGTACACGCTGACGTTCGCCATTGGAGCGTTACTCGCTGAGGCGTCCCGAACGGTTCCCGAGAGTTTAGTGTCTGGACAGGAACAGAGGTCGCTACAGCATGATGGGATAGCTATCTGGAAGTTTTTGTCGCATTTCACTGTTCAAATAAATAAAAAAAATTATAAATAGTTTAAGTAAGTATCTAAAAAAATAAATACAATCGTACTTATTTTACAAATCTTTGCAACGATGGCACCCATTAAATTGTAGTTAGGTTTTCAAAATTTATTCCGTCGAAGAAGACTACAGAATTTATACATGTGTATGATAAATGCACCAAATATCGTCTTCTTTTTTTTAATAAAAGGTCTTCAATTTACCCCCCCCCCCCCCAAAAAAAAAATAAATAAATAAATAAAATAAATAAAAATAAATAGAATTTTAAAAATCCAGGAAATATCTTCACCAACTTTCTACAACTCGTGTATGTTTGACCAATCACCAATCGGACCATGTACAGATAACCCACGTTATCATCCTTTATAATTTATGACTCGATCAAACTGCAGATGTGAATTCCCAGGAATTATCATGGTCTGAAGATAAGGTATATATATGGGCAACTTAACTTGGATCTCCTGATCTTTGGTTTTTTTTTATCAAAATAAAAAGGAAAGTATGCCAATAAAATTTGAACATTAAATCCAAAATTTACACAAAATAAAAAAAAAATACACTTTATATTCTTTCATTTGTTTGATTCGTTCTGTATTTAATAGCATGTCTGCAGAGCCTTAATTAGGATTGCAGCCATGTGTACAATTACACGCATTAATACCTATACCCCTTCACGGTTAAAAATCACAAAACCAATTAAAACATGCAGAAAGTATCTCATCTATTGGAGCAAATAAAGACATGTACATCTATCAAAAACATGCCCCACTTCTCCCTTTATAAACTGCAATGCATTTGCACATTAAGAAAAATTAAGTGATATGTATAGATGTAGAGATTATCGGACCACTTGGGGCAATATAACCCGTGGATACACAGCGGTGATCGAACAACAACTATATGTATATATGTTTTATGAAACGACATTCGCCTTCAAGCAAAACAAGACTGCGATACGGGATTGCCGGCGAATAAGCAGCATTTCCCCGTGAGACACTAGTCAGAGAAGCACACTCAGGAGGGTAGGTATGTTTGTATATGTAAACTTTTATTTACTTTTTTTCCCTTTTGGGAACTGGTTTTTTTTTTTAAAGTCCTGACTCTGTCATACACGTACGTTATATATATATATATATATTAAACTATTTTTCTTGTTTATTTGTTTATATATAATTATGTACGTGAATCCATAAAATCAAAACATTTTTATGGACAAAGCATAAAGAAACAAAAAAGAAAATGCCGAATGAAAATATACAGTATAATAAATTTTCTATCTCTGATTCTGTTTCATTTTTAAATCTGTAACTTCCTTTTAATTAGCTGAGTGAATTGTAAAATAATTATCGCCATGTTTATTCTTTAGCGACCATATGTTTGTTTCATATATTAAAAGCTATTAACCAAAATAAGAAAAATTAATGAAATGTGTTTTGAAATAAATCCAAATTACATACACTGACGCAACGTACATCAACATCTCATAGAAGAGAATATAAGCTATTCTGGTCCGTGTTTTCTTGTCTGGGTTTTCAATTTTAATACTTGCATTGTATTCTTTTTCTAATCAAGCAATGTTATTTTCATTTACAGCCTTTTTTTAACCATCAATAATTGACTGAAAATAGCGACATGACAGGAGGAGAAACTAAAGGGACCGACAGGAAAGACCTACAGGTCGCACTTTGAAGTGTCAGCTCCAACCCGGGGTCACGTCCATTTTAACACCGAGACCTTTGGACATTTTTGATATCGTCGTGAGCAGTACTATTTAGCCAGGATGCTGATCCTCGCGGTGATCACTGGGATTATAATATGGCGGATCGTGATCTACTGTCAGCAGGACAAGGACGATGAACCGAGCGAGCCGGTCTCCATGAGAACCAAACTGAAGCAGACGGTGGTCAAGTATAAAATCTACATCGCCGTGGGTAGCTGTATATCCTCCATCTTGGGGGGATTGTGGATTTATTTCATGTACATCCACCCCCTTCTCGGACACAAACTTTCCTTCCATTTCGAGGCCCACTGGGAAATCGGGACGCGCGAGTCTTGGGCCGCCCATTTTGAAATGCTGACCATGTCAGAGAAACTGGACAGCAAACCTTGTCCGCATTTCTCCCGAGACAAATTTATCAAGATTCTGGAGAACTTTAACAATATATCTAAGGATCAGAGCTTACACGAGACACTGCAGCGACTGACAGTATCCAGGTCCCCCGGTGTGCCCGGCATGTACAACGACGAGGGGAGCTACCCCGTCATCTTACTAGAAACATCTGTGTCTAACTATCAGGCAGTGCGGGAGTTCATTCGCAGTAGGGAGCAAGTCCTTATAAAGAAGTTCCCCAATCTAAAGTTACTAATTTTTGACATGGGGTTGACCTTTCAGCAGAAGTACAAACTGTTGAACTGCAGTCAGTGCGAAATTGTGGAAAATCTGCCAGACATCCGGGTGTTTTACTGGACACCGGTGCTAGTTTATCTCGCCCTGCAGCGGTTTGACTCCGTGGTCTGGCTGGACCCGGCCTCGGATCTCGACAACGATACCCTGCACAACATTCTACAGAAAACTGAAAAAGAGGAAATTCAGATCGTTCTGAAAAAGGATCTTCCCAGGAAGTGGCCCGAGTCCAAAATCCTGAAAACTTTGACCAACCAGGAAAAAGTTTCGACTTTTGATATCTTACTGACTGAAGATGAAAAGGAAGCAGATAAAAGACAAGAAATGTTGTCCGAATCTCAAATTGTCCGCATGCAAAATAATTTATCGCCTGGCAACAATGAAGGATGTCTCAAATTAGTGCCTACCATTAAATCTGACATTATTTCAATCAAACAAAACAACTTCACAACAGAAGCCATTGTGAGACCTTGGGTGTTTTGTGCGTTATCTGGGCGGTGTGTTCCGAATGACAATTGTCGGCCATTTCATTCCTATGATATTATGACGCAACAAAACTGCGACAGAACTCATCAAGTTTTAAAAAGAATTCTGGTGTCTTTATTTAATGACATGTATGTTAATTTTTACTACAACCATTAACTCCCTACAGTGCCTGTGATTTCCGTGTCCTTACATGTACATAGATTGTGAGTTTATGCCGCTTTATGGATTTAACCTCTCAAATGATTAATTTAACAATTGGGGTGTGGAAACATAACAACAGTGACGATGCTTTTTCGTTGTTGTTATTTATGCTACATGTTTATATGTTCCATGAAAAAACCAATGAACTAGAACCTAAAAACAATTCTCATCTCTACTGAAAAGAAATTAGATACCGTGAAATAAACATGTATTTTCGTGGTCTTTGTATCAACATAACAACGAAATAAGGTATTTATAACAAAGAGCGAAAAAAATGAAATAAAAATGAAAATACTCAGGTAATCTTTTGTCAATTTATTAAAGTAATAATTTGTCCGATATCTGTTAGGGATAGTGATTAACCTGCTTTGTATGTATTGATATAGAAATTAATACATTCATGTTTTTGGGAGAGCGCAGAACGTTACATTGATGCGACACAAATCCCGCCCATCCTTAATATTTCTGACTAATATACGTCAGTACACCCGAAGCGGGCACCTGTCAATCAGACGTCATAAGTTACACAATAAACTACCGTAGGTGACGCATCCCCGGGTAACATGATCCATTACAGTCTCTGATTGACAGGAAGAGAGAGGGAGGGGACGCGGTATGACTGTGCCGGACCTTTTAACAAGGTAACACGTAGGTATACATAACAAAAGGTAATGCACAGGTAATATATAGGTAACACAGGTAATGTCGATACCCAGACTGTAGGTGTAAGCCGGTCCCGTGTTGGCGGTTATATATGTAAGGCCATAACTGACCTTATATTAACACCCTGTGTGTAGTAAAATGCAGTAGATATATAGGCCAAATGCAGGAACAACTAGAGCCAAGCTCGTTGCAAAGCAACCCCCCTGTATACATGTTTTTAAATGTATTCGTTAAAAACTTGACTTATATTTTATAGCGTATATATTAATAAAAAAATGTATAGTTGATACAGATGGTGATTAATATTAGTATAGTTGGAGATTGTAGCTAAAGATATTACAACCGTTTTACCACCCTTAGCCTACCCCCCCCCCCCCCCAGAATTATTACGATATCTCTAATCTAAAGAGTACAAAAATTATTTTTTCTATCTATCTATCTATCTATCTATCTATCTATCTATCTATCTATCTATCTATCTATCTATCTATTTATCTAAAGTGGATAAATATATATAGATATCAACGTTTCATTCAGTCGATATCTGACTACGGTATCTGATATCTACTTACCCCCACAATATCCGCAGTGGACGGGACAGTTAACAATGGACCACGCCTTATACGCCCCCTCACACGACTTCTGGGAGTACTGCGAACAGTTAGCTGTGGGGTTGTCCTTGCAAGCTTAAAGCAGAACAAAGCTTGGTACAGAGCAGGCCAACAGAGGGAGGGAGTATAACTTGTGTTTACAGCTACTGTAAACCAACCTGTATTCGAGTATGAAGCAATTTTCGAAGTTTCGCGAGATCTTTTTCATCGCAAATATTTCTGACCTTGATGAATTATTTGTTTACAGTAGCCGCCAGGAGCATCGTATTAACAGAGACATTATACATCTATTACGCTTGATTGTAGGGATTATACGCCGTGAATTAGTGTATCACCAGTAAATTACAATGAAAAAAGTTCCAGTTAGACTGTGGTTTACAGTAATCATTTATTCAGACAAAGCTTGGCGCGTACACAGATGACATAAAGAAGCTGGGTGGTCAACAAGTCAACCCTCAGATCTGTACCTGGTACTTTAAAGTATGATGTTTGGGATCATGAACTATAATTCAGTCAAGAAAAACCCCAAATAATTTTAAAGCTTTAAGAATTTTAAAACATTTACCTATATCTTTATACATAGCTCTTCATATAAAGAAGTTAAATATAGCCTAACAATGGCGGCGACCATCCAGCCCTCTAGAGCACAGGACAAAGAAGTGACTGTAAGATGATTTATAACTGTACTCACCGTCGCCCGTGGGGATGGGAGGGAACAGCGTGAACTGGGTGTGTCCGTGTCCGTGCGGTTTAGGGGTGTGGGCTTCATGAGAGGGATGAGGGTGGTGGGTTTTTCCACCTGTCAATTCAATTACAAAGGTTAATTCAAACATAAAGAAAGACAAACTTAGTTTTTAAGATATAAATTTTCAACAAATCTTAAAAAACACACACTACAGTATATCCACATCATACATAGATAAACACAACAAAGTATTCCTCCTTACTTGTTGTCGTGGCAACAGACGCCGCTGGTTTGGTTGGCATGGATACGACCTCTGATGACGGCTGTTCTGACCCCGCCTGACTGGGCTCCATGGAGACGGCCTCGGTGGTGGCTTGGTCGGTCTGGTCCCCCGTCGCGGACTCTGACACTGGAGCCTTGGTGGGGACCATCATCGCCTCGGTGGTTCCTGTTACCACTGGCTTGGTGGGGGCTAGTGCGACTGTAATGAAATTTCAATTGAAAAGACAAATTAATTCATTCATCCATTCATAGATATTTGATAAACAAATAATTGGGGAAATTGTGCGATTGTTTTTTGGTTGAAATATCGTGGGTGCTGATGCACATCGCAAATAAATCACGTAAAGCCTTTTACACTGATGAACTGGCCTGTTAAGCTCACCTGTGCACAGTTTACAGAACTTTCGGCAGGAGGTCTCGGCGATGCTGCGGTAGGTCGGGTTAGAACAGACATCTTCAGGTAGCTTGTCACATTCCTCGTAATCCATACAGTCAGTGGCACCTGTAAAACACAACATCAGCGTCACTGTCAATTACTGGTGATGATGATGCTGATGATGATGATGATGATGATGATGACTTAATTAAATCATTGTTTTAAAATAATGATGTTTGTTGGGGTTTTTTCAAATGCATTGATTTTTATTTCGCACATGATGATGTTAGGTCGCCACATTAAATTCAGTACATACAATGACCAATACAAAGGACGATGATGACAAAGAAGAGTGTAGATAAAAAGAACAGGTGTGTTTCTTGTTTACCTGTACAATAGCCACAGGTACGAGGGCAGTTTTTAATGGCCCAAGTTTTAAAGACTCCAACACAGGATTCTGATGAGTAGGTCGAACAATCCATGGCATCTTTACAATCTGCAATAACACAGTCCCACCATTGTTATCATGAACTTTTAATACAGGGCAAATACACAGAACAGTCGCGTAACTTTACGGGAAAAATCACGAAATGTTCGCTGAAAATGATAGATATGCTAAAAAACAATAAATATCATATGCGTATTATGCATATCATATGCATATTTACATTAAATCCAAATTTCAAAAACGAAAAATAAAATCGCGCCAAAATGTTTTCATGTGAAAGAACTATATATGATAAGAGTTAAATTTTGCCCTCATAATTTGCCATTTTTTAAGTGTTTCGGGTACAATAAAATGTTAACTAATTTTTTAGAAGAGTTGATATAAAATATATTTTTCATCTATTTATTTGCAATCACTGGCAGTATATGACGTCAGAAGTGACGTCATTTCTATAATTCAATCAAACTCAGCCAAAAATTGACATTTTTCTTATCTATTTACGAATCGGAAATATAGAGCGCATGCTTGAACAAGGAAAAATTTTTTGTCACTTATTAGTCTTGGCTAGATACATCTCTGATTAAAATATTTTATTTGTTCAAGAATGTGCTCTATGTTTTCGGAAGAAAAACTGCTTGAAAACAAGCTGTTTTACGCTAAAAATGCAAAAATGGCGGGAAAAGGTTGTCTTTACAATGTCATATTTCTAAATTGTGGGCACTTGAACCAAAATGAATATTATGTAAACACGTCACATACATATCTGTACTAAGAAAACAAAGAATGATAGTAAATTGATGATGTTCATTTTAGGGGGCCATTTTAGGCCCTTATCATATATAGTCCTTTCTAAAGTTCTTAGAATTCTTTTAATATGAATAATAATTCTCTTGCTCGTAGTAAAATAGCCAGTGTTTTTGAACTACCAAAAGTACACGTATCCCTCGCTGGCAAACGCGTCACATTTGTCATTAACTAATTAATCATTTTTAATTATCAGTGAGTCCATGTCTAATTACTCATTGACGATAAAAAATTGTTAATTAGTCAAGGATACATTTTAAGAAATTCGTAACAACAGGGCAGCAAACACTAAATTAAAATCTTACCTTCTCCCGTCGGCAGCGCCAGAGAGGTAGAGGACCCTGGTCCAGAGGTGGCGAGTGTGGGTTCCACGGGCGGGGGTCCGCCCGAGGGTCCCATGGAGGGGATGTCGACAGTGGTGGAGGCGGCGGGGGTGGTGCTTATGAAGATGGGGGTGAATGGGGAGATGGGCGTCAGGTTTTGTCCAGGGTCTGTAGTGTATAAAGTAAGACCATGGTAATGTAAGGCTCTCTTGTTGCCAATCATACACAAATACTAAAACTGTATACAGAGAAATATTCGCCCCGTTCTATTTTCGCTTTCGTTGTCAGAGAACGAATTTAAGACTGAGGAAATTTTATGTTGCAAATGATATAACTGTTAACACAACTGCATCTAGGCGAATTCAAGACAGGGCGAAAGCGTTCGCAAGTGTAAAAGGGCGAAAATTACACGGGGCGAAAATAACTCTGTATACCGTATCAAATAAAATCACTACAAAATGATCCGTCTATGCACTCACATGTAATTTCAATCATTGGCGTATAGTATAGTTATTTAATCAATGTATCCATGCTGTATCGCGCTATTCACCGCGAGATGGACATTTTAAATTTTTATCTGTTTCTTTTTGCCAAATGTATTGTCTTATTTTTGTTAACAGCCTTCCTGTAGGCGTACAATGAATTTGAAATTGTTCCTGTCTCTGATGACAATGTTTGATAATGTACAACTTTTCTATCCATTTTTTAAAAGAATGGACACATACAGATTGCTTCTAAATTTACAGGTATCTTATCTTAATTAAAAGCAAAAAGTAATAAACTACATAACAAAAAGGTTTTATCGATAAGTGTTTTTTAAAGAAGATGGGTGGATAAGGCGTGTAAAATGCCCATACGCGGTCGGACAGGCTACTGAAAAATTAAAGTATCAATAAATCTGATGGGATCTTTTTAAAATCATTGAAAACAATATGTATTTAACGAATCATTGATTTTTAACCTATATGTTTGTCAATACTTGAAATATGTTGACTCAAACAGGTGTGTACGTATCAAAACCTGCAAATACTGTCATTTTTTAGAACTTCAAGGCATTTTCTTTTATAGAGTGGGTCTGTGCTCCATATTTTTCTCATAGTCTAATTAAGGTCTATTGGAAAACAAACCGATTTCAATCAACAAAAACGTGGAGAGATGACCCACTATACATTAAAAATATAATTTTGTATCCCAACAAATGAACGTTTTGAAAAAATAATACAAGTCCGGTAGTTCGTGGCCTTAGTCACACATAATATTTAAAAATCCCACTTTGTTGTGTCTGAAATGGCTCAGTGGTTAGAGTTCCTGGCATAAGCTAACCTTATATATCTAGGGTTTTTATGTTACGGGTTCGATACAATCAAAATTTCCGACAATTTTTTTTTCTTATTTTTTGTTAAATATATTAAAAACTGACATAGTTAGAAATTTTGCTTTTGCAAAGTTTTATTATAATATATTTGAATAGATTTCATTGGGGAAAAATAAATTCAAAATTGTAATTCACTACTAAACCGAATGGGCATTTGCGCCATCTTATTCCCCCATCTTCTTTAATTTTCATACGTCAAAACGTATCCGTTCACAGACATTAGAGAAAAGGAAAAACCGAAAATAGCCTAAATTAACGTATAAAAATACCAAAAAATCTTATTTTTTGCATTATATTAACATTGATGGATTATTTATCTACCTAAATGCATATATGTATATTAATGAAATTAAATATTCACGTTTTTCCCGCCTTTACAATTTGATGTGTAACAAATACTCTTTGACTTACAGGTACATTCATTGCAATGGCTCCTGCAGTGTTCTCTCATGTAGGCCCGGTACCTTGTGTCTGTACAAGAACCATTTCTAAAAGCGGCACAGTTGGAATCCAAGTCCTCACAGGGTGGATGGAAATCTGAATATTTTTATTTTAAATTAGAATTTTTACAACTTGCTAGATATAAAACTCTGAATTAACGGGAGTATAACTTTAATGACGTTTTATTACGTCACCATTTGATATCAAATTAAAAGAGCATGGATTTATATTCGCGAATTCGAAATTCTTAGAAAGGATGTATATACAGCCACTTTGTTTGTAAATACCTTATCGTTTATAATCATTGATAGATGCAGTTTAAACTACGTATTTTGTTCGCATATCAGACACACTGATTGTCAGTAAGGTTTTTTTTTTTTCATTACTCGATTTATTACATTGACGGTAAAAGATATCATTACTTGGACAGTATCCACATCTATAAGGACAGTAGACTCTGGCCCAACCCTCGTAAGCTCCTACACACTTCTCGTCAGGGTAGTACCAGCAGTTCAGCGTTGAGTTATCTCTACACCACTCAGAAGCTACAACACCAGACAACAATTTGTAACAATGACACCCCACTTACTATCACACGTTACCAACGTGTGTAACAATATGTAACAAGATACCCCACTTACTATCACAGATTATAAAAACTGTAACAATTAATTTTGTATCCCACTGCTGTCACAGATTACAAAAATGAATGTTTCGTAGTAAGCAACGTTAATTAAAAGTCGGTTTATTTGAAAACAATGCATAAAAATTATCTATATTTTTGGACCTTTGCTAAAATGCAAAACGGAACACGTTTTAGCTTTTTTATACCTATATACACTATCATTTTCCCTATGTTATCTTTTATTAAAAAAACTACGAAATTAAGACTTCGTCAGTTTCTTTTACAAAAAACATGCTACAACCAATTTTGAGTTTCCGTGTCTACGAGACCAATTGATAGAAACGGCTAGAGACGATTACCTGGGTTATAGGCTGTGGTAGTTGTTGTTGGCTCTGAAAGAAAAGAGCAAATTGTACAGAACACTTATATGACATTGCGTGAGTAAAATAAAAAATCAACAGCAAAGAAATTGAGTCCATTTTGATTTGATGACTGATTATAATGTTCTTGCTTACCGATCAGTGAAAATCCATTTTGGGTAAACAAAAACACAAAAAACAAAAACAAAAAAAAACCAAACAACGAAACTACTGATCGTTGTCAATATAAAAGTGACCTCGCAAGAAAATCGTGTTGACGTCACTTAGATGGATTTTGTAACCATGACAACTTACCAGGGGTGGTTGTCGGAAGTGTGCTCGATACGAGGTACTCTGTGGGAGCTACAAAGATGATGTAACAAAGGTATATTTACAGCAAAGAGAGGGCTTAATCAACCAAAGGTATGGCAATAGTTTACAAAAATCGAAAAAAGCACGTTACAGAATATATAACAGAAGTTACATAGCAGAAATTACAGAAAAAACTAACAGATGTTCCATTATACAAATTCCTTAGTAGATTACCTATACAGAAGTTACAAAACTTTCTACAGTGGATTACCTTTACAAAAGTTAGAGACTTAATCCTACAGTAGTTTACCTTTACAGAAGTTATTGAACTTAATCCTACAGTAGTTTACCTTTACAGAAGTTACAGAACTTAATCCTACAGTAGTTTACCTTTACAGAAGTTACAGAACTTAATCCTACAGTAGTTTACAGAAGTTACAGAACTTAATCCTACAGTAGTTTACCTTAACAGAAGTTACAGAACATAATCCTACAGTAGTTTACCCTTACAGAAGTTACAGAACTTCCTACAGTAGTTTACCTTTACAGATAAAGAACCTAATCCTACAGTAGTTTACCTTTACAGAAGTTACAGAACTTCCTACAGTAGTTTACCTTTACAGAAGTTACAGAACTTCCTACAGTGCTCCCTCATGTATTGTCCGTACTGCTCCTGGTTGCAGACTTCTTTACCGAACTCATTACAGTAGTTTAGGTCGTCCTCACACGGCAGCTTCTCTGTAAAACACAATGCTTTAAATATCAATGACTCGTCCCGAAATGACCACTTTTGGGAGTTGTAGTAAAAATAAACGATTGTATGCAGACGGTTTTGTAAGACCGGCTTCATATATCTTAACCATTGAAAGACAGCTAAATTATTGAAAAAAATCGCTGATCCCCAACAAACAGTTGTTTCTTTTGAAAAGAGGTTATGACCGATATTATGTGATCTGTTTGAATAAGGGATTTTGCTATTTTTTATTATTGCGATTTTGATAATTTTCTCAGTTTTCAGCATCGAAAGTTGTGTATACTTTTAAAAAATCATGCATTTAATAAAAAAAACTTTAACAAACGAAACATTAAAAAAATTAAAAGCAAAAGAGAAAAGAATCGCGTAGATGATGATACAACCTACCTTATTTCTTTGACCATCAACCCGCTCCCCCTCCCCCCAACCCCCGATAAAGAAAGGTGACTTACGCGGGCAATATCCACATCTCAGACTACAGTTGGCCCTGGCCCAGGTCTCAAACGGTCCCACACAATCCGTGTCCTTGTACCGGAAGCAGTCCCGACCAAGTACATCATAACAAGCTGTGGGAACAAAATTAAAGTACTGAAAGTACATCATAACAAGCTGTGGGAACAAAATCAAAGTACTGAAAGTACATCATACCACACCAAAATCTGTGGACAATTATACCAAACGTTTTCAGGGAAAGAGAATCATGTATGACGTCGTCTCGCAATTCACTGTTCGTTGTTTCACTTTGCTCTCCAGTAGATTAAAAATGACTTCATTAAAATAATAAAATGCTTTCTTTGGTGATTCATTCGGGATATGAAGGTAGCGACATTGCAGTAAAAAATACATAACCGGCGTTAGCGGGTTATGTAATTTTTTTTCTGCAATGATCGCTACCTTCACAACCCGCATAAATCGTCAGGATAAGAAAGCATTTTATTGTTCATATTTACATCTTTATTTTAATTAATTAATACATTGTAAATTGATTGCGAAAAATTAGTAAATTCACTAGATTACTGTTAATATACACAAGTACGTTCGCTTAAATAAACAGCCAAGTTGTCTCCTGTGAGACTGAGTCTGACATCGTCATGATTATTTCGTGCAGTCCGTGATTTTTCGTAGGTCGCTGTAGGCTTCGACCAATCGATAAACAGGGCGTGTAGATTTCAGTATGGGTATGAATTAACTATAAATTCCGTAAGAAATAGAGGAAATTATATTTGGTAGATGTACATGTAAATATAAAATAGTGTCTTAACGGTTACCAATAGCAGCGCATGCATATAGACAACGAATTATTTAAAAAAAAAAGTCAGTACTATCGATATATAAAGAGTATGCCCGATATAACCATTGGACTACTTTTACCCCTACCAACAAAGTAATCACAATCTTTTTAAAATTATTGTCACCATTTTGTTTACTTTTATTTAGAGAAATATGTTTTAAATGAAAATGATAAATAAAAATTGTTCTAGCACATATTGAGCAGTTTTGTCGTTATCAACACTTTTGATATTGATATCATATAAACGCCATATTAAAAAATCGATCCATTTTCCGTCCGATTAATTGAATTCAGTCATGTTTCTTCTCCCTTCATTAAGTCCTAGGTGCTATTAAATGGTGATAGCAGGTCTAGATTATGACTGCTCTCGATGTAATGTCGTTCTAATAAAATATCGGCCATTGACGCTTTGAAATAAAAATCGGCGACTAAGACAAGTTTTTTTTTTAAAGATATGGATTTAATTCAGACTGGTGATGGGTCAGCATTCTACCCTCGTCTGTCTAGTCGGTCTCTTAATCCAGATAAAAGTGCACGTACCATGACCAAGATCTGCTGACTCTGCAAAGTGTGCACGACAAAAGCACTCTGCCCAGAAACGGATGCCGACAACAGCGGAATCTCCCGTAAATAATGGAGACCCACTGGCCTAGTACCATACATAGATATCCTAACATCAAAGGAGTTATCTCCATCCGTCATTCGGGTTATCTCGGCGCTTACTAGTCACGCAGGAATGGCGGTCGGTAATTGAGACCGGCTCAGCTGATTCCTAACAGAGTATTTGTAAACTTAGAGAACCTTGCATGTAGGCCAACTTGTGTCATTGATGCTAGAAATAGCAAGGTTACACATGAAAATAAAATTGCTCCTTTTAAAGGATTGATCAGCCTTAAGTTTATCTATGTGGATAGTCAACCTGACTGTAATAGGCAATTCGCTTTCCGAAATGCAAATGAATGAATTAACTATTACGTGAAGTGACTTTCCGATTTAAAATTCACACAGGACGAAAAACAATGAACTTCTTCACCATGCAACTGTATAAATGTTTGTGTCTCAAGACAAATATAAAAAAAGTGTTTATGGTTATATAACATACTATTAGAGATTTACATGAAGCTGTCAATGCATTTAAAAAAAGTATTGCAAATCACTTGCGCAACAAGTAACGTTTGCTTGGGGTCTCATAAAAGAATCAACTTTGACCAACATAATTGAGCCGGTCATTATTAATTAGTTTTTAATTATTCAATGTTTTAATACACAATATTCATGTGACACCTCTTTGTAACTTATTATTTTACATTTGAATGTAACTTTTCTGATATGCTTTGGATGGCAAACATTATTGTAAAGCAAATACACTATATAGTCAAGTTTTGATTACATTTTTATGATAGAAATTTCGATAAGCAGTTCTGACGACCACGTACTCTAACTTCATACCATTTAATTGCAATTCGAAAACACAGTTAGAATACGCTAATGGTATGGAAAAAAGAAGTCTTGACGCTTGCGTATTTATTTATTTATTTTTACACAGAAACGAGTTATCTTTCCTAGGTTGCATCATACACGAAGAACTTATCTGTTCTTAAAGACCTCTGCCTACTCTCTTAAGCCTCATCGAAGTTGAATTCTATTTTTTGAATCACTGTTTAACGACTTGATTTTAACTGAACAATAACTGAAGTATTTCATTAGAATTTGGTTTTCGAAAACTTCAATTTTCCTTTACGTTCTAGATTTAAAAAAATAATTTCTGCTTGATAATTTTAACAATACGTCAGCTTTCTTTTAATGAAATATCAAGAAACCGGCGCACAACTTATCAAATCAAACATATCATTTCTATCGGCCATAATATCATTTCTTATGAGCAATTTGTGAACTGATCCCGGAAATGTAGTAACCTTTATTCGTTGATGAACTACTTTTATAATACAACACCGCATGCACAATAACTAGAGCCAAATGTGAGAACAGACACTAGTATTGACATTTAAATAAAATGTCCAAACTGTTGAAAGCAGGTAAAGTTACAATGTACGACCAGCGTGCAATAAAACTATTCTAAAAATAAAGAGTATTCAGTACGTAGTAGAAAGACCCTGACCTTCAGTGGGGGCAGGGGTCGAGGTTGTAGTGGTGTTCTCCTCTGTCGCCACCGTGGTGTCCGGAACCTCCACCGCGTCCGTTTGTCCGGCTAAATTGTCCGTGCTCCCGTCGTCCGTCATCCCACCGTCCGTGACGCCACTGTCTGTCGTCATCATCTGTCCGGCCACCAGACCCACACACAGACAAACCAGCCACATGTACGCCGCCATTGTGTGGAGACAATCTGCGGAAGAGCTTTGTTAGAGAAGAGTGAGACTTAATCCGAGGACAGCAAAGATGGACTGATGTTCCGGACCGCCTCTGAACCTGCTTTTATAGCGCACTGAGAACAAAGTCCCACTCTCTGTGTCATCAGTACTCGGTGACTGGGGAATGTCTACCCCTCACAGAAAGATGTCACAGAGGCCAACATTTAGAGGGCTCCGCGACTACCCGAATTATCTCAGTGTACCCAAAGACTCGGTCATTATCTCTGGTTACATTTGAACTACGCAGTTCCTACTTCTGTTGTTACATATCGAAAACAATGTACTATTCTCTCTCTCTCTCTCTCTCTCTCTCTCTCTCTCTCTCTCTCTCTCTCTCTCTCTCTCTCTCTCTCTGATATTCATACATTTCTTTATATTTAAACAACTTGAACAGTAAAAAGGCTCCCTTTTGTTATCTACTTGTCCACGTCGAACCCAAAACGATTGATATCTTGCATTTATTTTAATATTTACACAGATGTAATCACTTAATGCAAAAGATTTTGATAAGGGGTGCATAACGTAGGAAAAAATAGGTCGAATTATAGACGTATAAAAAGGAGACATAAAATTAAAAGTTATTTAAACTGTAAATATTATTTAGCTCCTAATTGTGGATTTCTCTTATAAGGGTGCCAATTAAAAAATTGATATGCAAACGTTAGGGAATGAAGTTGCTTGTTATTAACAGAACAAAACACACCACGTTGTATGAAATCAAGTTTTATTAAGGACAGAGGCTAGTAGTTAAGCAAGAGTTGACCAATATTTAAGATACTAACCCTGAAGTCTACCTAATTAACACCGAACCAAGAGTACATACGTCATGTTTACCATCCTGGTTTTTTTTTACATGACCGACAGTCCTGGAAATTTATGCACAGTATTTCATATTTAAATGAATAAGCACAGAGTTAAAACTGGAGGCATTGCCGGAACTGTAAAATGTACACCTTTACTGGGTCTTATTAACGTTAAATATGCAAAGTTGAAAAAAACACATTATAATGGTAGTTTGGCTATGTATAACCTCCTCGTGTTGATTGGTTTTTCGTATATAGTGTATCTATTGTGGCAAACTAAGTAAAAGTTTCCAAAGATATTAATTGTACATAGATCTTGATGCGGACATCAAATTGCTGGTTGCAATTACAAAATTAGTTTTGTCTGAAAAGGAACTTTGGTCTCCAAAAATGGATTCAAGCAAAATGGTAAAATTCACTAAAAAGGAAACAATTCCTGCATGAGAATATTAGAAACATATATAATAAAAGAACCACATATCTTTTGAGATGTGACATGCATACTGTTAACGCTGCAATTTCTTTTAAGATTCCAAGTTTAGCATTTAACGGGAAAAGCAAACAAAAACTTCAAGACCTTTGTTACCAAAACCAAAGTCTCCCTAGTTCCGCGATAAACTTTGTCAGGACCGCTCATAATTTATTTCACGATGCTAAATCCGTCCCTAAAGCGGCCAAAAATAGATAAAAGGTCACCTCCCCGACACCTTTTACTACTGTTTTCCATAAAGAAGCAGACGACCCATTTATCGTCTGCTGGGAGAAGCGCGCGCGCAGAGGAATCCGTCTGGGAGGGACATAATGCCCGGGTTATCTGGGGACTTGGAGACACAGAACTTCTTCAGGGCGAAGGAATCATGTGCAGTGAGAATGAAAAGCGAACACGTGGACTAAAAGTCCCATACATGTTGATGGGTGAAAAGTTAAAAGGAATGGGGGAGGGGCTGCTGAATAATTTCTCATTAACTGAGATACACAGAATTTTTTTTTCAGGATAAAGTAAGAAAGTGCAAGGACAATAGAGAGCGTATACACGTGGAGTATATGTCCAAACCTTCTTACTGGGCGAAACTTTAACAGCTAAGAAAAGGGAAAGGCTGCTAAAACATTGTCCAAATTAAGTCATGCACTATTTTCTCAAACTATCTGTGTTTCAAATGTTCCAAGATTGAAGTTTGAAAATAAAAATGATCTCCAAAGTATCGTGCCTATATCTTTGTAACTTACAAATCATTCTATAGCTTACGAGTCGTCTCTTTAACTTTGTAACTTACAAATCATTCCTATAACTTACAAGTCGTCTCTATAATTAAGTAACTTACAAATCGTTCCTATTACTTACGAGTCGTGTCTATAATTAAGTAACTTACAAATCGTTCCTATAACTTACGAGTCGTCTCTATAATTAAGTAACTTAAAATCGTTCCTATAACTTACGAGTCGTCTCTATAATTAAGTAACTTACAAATCGTTCCTATAACTTACGAGTCGTCTCTATAATTAAGTAACCTACAAATCGTTCCTATAACTTACGAGTCGTCTCTATAATTAAGTAACTTAAAATCGTTCCTATAACTTACGAGTCGTCTCTATAATTAAGTAACTTAAAAATCGTCCCTATAACTTACGAGTCGTCTCTTTAATTAAGTAACTTAAAAATCGTTCCTATAACTTACGAGTCGTCTCTATAATTAAGTAACTTACAAATCGTTCCTATAACTTACGAGTCGTCTCTATAATTAAGTAACTTACAAATCGTTCCTACAACTTACGAGTCGTGTCTATAATTAAGTAACTTATAAATCGTTCCTATAACTTACGAGTCGTCTCTATAATTAAGTAACTTACAAATCGTTCCTATAACTTACGAGTCGTCTCTATAATTAAGTCACTTACAAATCGTTCCTATAACTTACCAGTCGTCTCTATAATTAAGTCACTTACAAATCGTTCCTATAACTTACGAGTCGTCTCTATAATTAAGTAACTTACAAATCGTTCCTATAACTTACGAGTCGTCTCTTTAATTAAGTAACTTACAAATCGTTCCTATAACTTACCAGTCGTCTCTATAATTAAGTCACTTACAAATCGTTCCTATAACTTACCAGTCGTCTCTATAATTAAGTCACTTACAAATCGTTCCTATAACTTACGAGTCGTCTCTATAATTAAGTAACTTACAAATCGTTCCTATAACTTATGAGTCGTCTCTTTAATTAAGTAACTTACAAATCGTTCCTATAACTAACGAGTCGTCTCTATAATTAAGTAACTTACAAATCGTTCCTATAACTTATGAGTCGTCTCTATAATTAAGTAACTTACAAATCGTTCCTATAACTTACGAGTCGTCTCTATAATTAAGTAACTTAAAAATCGTTCCTATAACTTACGAGTCGTCTCTATACCTTAATAATTTAGGAATCATTCTTAGAACTTACGAGTCACTCCTATAACTTACTATTCACCCCTTTAACTTACGAGTAACCCTAAAACTTAGAAGTCACCCCTATAACTTACGAGTCGGCCCTATCACTCTTCCAAATCTGTGTTTATTCCGAATTTATTCGACAAGAACTATGTAGAACCAGCAGTGAAATAGACAGGCCTACGACACATTGCTGTTTGACACAACTACCCAAAGTCCAAGCTCTTGTTAAAATGGTTCTATGATATGATTCAAAGTCGGCTCCATTGCTCGCCATATATAGAAAAGTTTTTGAAGATTTGTTTGTTATGTTATTTTTTTGACAACTTGATAAAATGATTAAAAAAAAAAACAAACAAAAAAAACCAAAGACAAATTCCATACAAAATAATCATTAACTATCAATTTCAGGGTCAACTCAAAATATTCATACCTTAATTTTATAAAAATAAATGTGGTTATAACTTGGAAACCTTTTAAATATCCATAATGTCATATAACGTTGGTACATACAATCAAATTTAAATCTCAGTATTGTTATGAAACCTTGCCCGGGGGCATTTAGACGAGCTCACTTTTCGCTATTTAAAAAAAGTTTACAGAAAAATAAGTTAAATCAGAGTACTGAAGTACTGACGGGCGGTGATTTTATTGATTAACATTTATTCTAAAATCAATTTATCTTGCATGGCAATTAGTTTCTAGTTTGTATTTGAATTACGCACTTTTTTAATAATATGAATTTTTAGACTTTTCCGACAAGAATTTCGAGAAACCCCATATATATTAATTATGTTGTGTAATGTTTAAAAAAGATATATTTCAAATACTAGTATGTATTAGCTATCGAAACAATTCTAAGTAATTGCAGAAATGATGAGTAAAATAAATCATAAGTAATTGTATTAGTGGTATTTACTAATTACGATTCCAATTACTAAATGAGATTGCCTTTTACTTGCTATTCTGACTAATTGTATTACTTAATATTTATAGTTTTTCTAAATTCAAATTCTTATTTCAAAAATATATAGTAAAACTTTATTTTAGAGTGTATGGATCAAAGCACTATTGATATCGAACTCTACATAGTCTCGTTTAACTAGACGCTTGGCTGTCTCCGACAAGCAAGAGACCCCCTCTCAGCTTATCGCAGATTTACGGAAGCAGCCGAGCGTCTGGTTGAACGAGACTATATTAACTCTGGCGTAGGAATACATGAGACTACAAAAATATCTAAATTGTTCGTAGTATATAAAATTTGACTATTTTCAAAGTTTCCTTGATAAACAATATTTCAGCATACATTACATCGAATTTTTTTCTATTATTTTGAAGAACTTAGTCTTGTCAGCGGTGATGATTTGTGCTTAGGTTCAAACACTGTTTCACTTTCGGTTTGCCAGAGTAACTGCATAGGAGAGTTGATTAAAATCAACTCCCAAAAACCAAACAACAAAAACTAAAATAGACCATAATGAGAAAAGCCACCTCCTCTCCACGCCCCCCCCCTAAATAAAATACAATTTAATAAGAAAAAGCAGTTGACAAAAGGTGGGAACCAATTTATCACACCACAAAACACACACAGATAAAAAAAATCGTAAAATTGATCCTGATATATTGTTTGTTTGATAAGGTAAGGTTTAGTTTGCGTAACAGAAAAAAGGTAGTACTCCTATGAACTGGACAACCCCTGGTAGATAGCATGAAATCTGCTCTTCTTTCTAGTTTGATAAGACTTATTTGTAGGTTGTTAAAAAAATTGGACCAGCAGACCTTATCACCTATATATTCTGAACGTAAAGGAAGGTTGGTTTGAGATGAATCCCTGTTGAATCGTTTTGCTGGTCGCCGGGTACAATAAGATCCTTAAACTAGATACGATCTCGTTACGAGTAACGAGTAGGTCTTCCGTTCAATTTTTTAAGATTCGATTAAATATCAATGAAATTTCAGAATTCTCCCTCAACCACCTCCTTTTAGATAATGTATACGATTGTCAATGTCCTTTAAAATGCTTAACAAAGAGTTTTGCTTTTTAACATACAGCACATTAAAGATTTAAGATTTTAGTCCCCTAAAATCTCTAATTACGTCATCAATGGGTTTGAAAATGAGTTTTACAAACAGATATTGCTGCTATCAACAACTTTGCTTCTATAATGCATTACAAAATCTTGATCATTTTTAAGGTATGAGTAATAGAGTTTAGGAGTCTATTGGCCCCTAATTTAAGGGGCCAGCCCCTTTTTCTTGATTTTATACGAAAGGTCTCATGAATACTAACATTTTTTGTTCTTACATCCATCTAAAATTGTTGATCACTTTTGAGATACAAATGATTGAATATTTTAGGGGCCAGCCCTCTAGATCCTTAATGGGGACAGAAATTCGTCTTTTGATAAGTGGAATCAATTTAAATCATTTTTTCAAACATTTTCTCTTCTATGATGTCTAACAAAATATGTATACTTCTCTAGTTATTTTTCGTCAAAGTTTAAGTACTTTGGCCCCTAAAAATCCCTAATTACGTAATAAATGGGCGTGGCAATGATTTTTTCAAATAGATATTGGTACGATCAACAACTTTGCTTCTATAATGCATTACAAAATCTTTATCGTTTTTAAGTTACTTGTAATAGAGTTTACGAAGGCCTTGGCCCCTAAAAAAAGGGGCCAGCCCCTTTTTCTTGATTTGTGTGAAAAGGTCTTAAGAATACAAATATTTTTTGTTCTTACACCCATGTGAAATTGTTGATCATTTTTGAGATACAAAAGATTGAATATTTTAGGGGCCAGCCCTCTAGATCCTTAATGGGGACAGAAAATCGTGTTTTGATAAGTGGAATCAATTTAAATCATTTATTCAAACATTTTCTCTTCTATGATGTCTAACAAAATATGTATACTTCTCTAATTATTTTTCGTCAAAGTTTAAGTACTTTGGCCCCTAAAAATCCCTAATTACGTAATAAATGGGCGTGGCAATGATTTTTTCAAATAGATATTGGTACGATCAACAACTTTGCTTCTATAATGCATTACAAAATCTTTATCGTTTTTAAGTTATTCGTAATAGAGTTTATGACTGTCTTGGCCCCTAATTTAAGGGGCCAGCCCCTATTTCTTGATTTTGTTGAAAAGAACTTTTGATTATCTACCACTTTTGTTATAGATGTTTTAACAAAATATCAACTCATAAAAAGATACAGATCAAAACGTATGAAAAATTTGATTCGAAATTCGTACCCAATTTTCGAGCCTATGCGAGCTCAAAGAAATGGCGCCACTGGCGCAAAAAAACTACATTGTGCACAACTTCAACCTATAGTCTACCTATCCTGAAAATTTCATATTCCTATCTCTGATAGTCTCTGAGTTTATGTCTGCACAAAATTAGTCGTAAAAACTTACAAAATCGGCCGTAAATCGGAACCGGAAGTGCCAATTTCAAAATTTAAAAAAACTTCTAGAATTATGACCACTGGCAATCATCTGAGAAAAAATGGTCGAAATCGGCCGAATAGTTTTCGAGAAATCGCGTGCACAAAATTCGTGGAAAAAAATAATAATAACTAGATACGATCTCGTTACGAGTAACGAGGAGGTCTTCCTTGCGATTTCTGTTTTTAATCATACCATGAATAATCGATATAATTTTAGAATTACCCCCCCCCCCCCCACACACACTTTCAGATAATGTATACAAATCCCTAATTACGTAATAAATGGGTGTTGCAATGAGTTTTCCAGATAGATATTGCTACAATTAACAACTTTGCTTTTATAATGCATTACGAAATCTTAATCGTTTTTATGTAATTTGTAATATACTTTACGAGTTCTTGCCCCCCCCCCCCCCCCAAAAAAAAGGGGGGCCAGCCCCTTTTTCTTGATTTCTTTGAAAAGGTCTTAAGAATACTAACAATTTTTGTTCTTACACCCATCTAAAATTGTTCATCATTTTTGAGATACAAATGTATGAATATTTTAGGGGCCAGCCCTCTAGATCCTTAATGGGGACAGGAATTCGTGTTTTGATAAGTGGAATCGATTTAAATCATAAATTTAAACATTTTCTCTTCTATCATGTCTAACAAAAAATGTCTACTTCTCTAGTTATATTGCGTCAAAGTTTAAGTACTTTGGCCCCTAAAAATCCCTAATTACGTAATAAATGGGCGTGGCAATACTTTTTTCTAATAGATAGTGGTACGATCAACAACTTTGCTTCTATATTGCATTACAAAAACTTTATCGTTTTTAAGTTATTTGTAATAGAGTTTAAGAGTGCCTTGGCCCCTTAATAAAGGGGCCAGCCCCTTTTTATTGATTTTGTTGGAAAGAACTTTTGATTCTCTACCACTTTTGTTATATATGTTTAAACAAAATATCAACTGATAAAAAGATATAAATCAAAACGTGTGAAAATTTTGAATGAAAATTCGTGCCCAATTTTCGTGCCCAGGCGAGCTCCAAGAAATGGCGCAACAGGCATTAAACAACTACATGCTGCACAACTTCAAACTATAGTCTACCTATCCTGAAAATTTCATATTCATATGTCTTATGGTTTCCGAGTTTATAGCTGCACAAAATGGGTCGTCAAAAATTACAAAATGGCCGACAATTCGGTACCGGAAGTGACTACGAAAAAATTAAGAAAAATGTATAAAGTTTAGATCACGCCCAACAATCTGTGAAAAAATGGTTGAGATCGGTCGAACAGATTTCGAGAAATCTCGTGCACAAAATTTGGAAAAAAAAAATAATAATAACTAGATACGATCTCGTTACGAGTAACGAGTAGGTCTTCCGTTTAATTTTTTAAACGATTCGATTAAAATATCAATGAAATTTCAGAATTCTCCCTCAACCACCTCCTTTTAGATAATGTATACGATTGTCAATATCCTTTGAAATGCTTAACAAAGAGTTTTGCTTTTTAACATACAGCACATTAAAGATTTAATATTTTAGTCCCCTAAAATCTCTAATTACGTCATCAGTGGGTTTGGAAATGAGTTTTACAAACAGATATTGCTGCTATCAACAACTTTGCTTCTATTATGCATTACAAAATCTTGATCATTTTTAAGGTATGAGTAATAGAGTTTAGGAGTCTATTGGCCCCTAATTTAAGGGGCCAGCCCCTTTTTCTTGATTTTATACGAAAGGTCTCATGAATACTAACATTTTTTGTTCTTACATCCATCTAAAATTGTTGATCACTTTTGAGATACAAATGATTGAATATTTTAGGGGCCAGCCCTCTAGATCCTTAATGGGGACAGAAATTCGTCTTTTGATAAGTGGAATCAATTTAAATCATTTTTTCAAACATTTTCTCTTCTATGATGTCTAACAAAATATGTATACTTCTCTAGTTATTTTTCGTCAAAGTTTAAGTACTTTGGCCCCTTAAAATCCCTTATTACGTAATAAATGGGCGTGGCAATGATTTTTTCAAATAGATATTGGTACGATCAACAACTTTGCTTCTATAATGAATTACAAAATCTTAATCGTTTTTAAGTTACTTGTAATAGAGTTTACGAAGGCCTTGGCCCCTAAAAAAAGGGGCCAGCCCCTTTTTCTTGATTTGTGTGAAAAGGTCTTAAGAATACAAATATTTTTTGTTCTTACACCCATGTGAAATTGTTGAACATTTTTGAGATACAAATGATTGAATATTTTAGGGGCCAGCCCTCTAGATCCTTATTGGGGACAGAAAATCGTGTTTTGATAAGTGGAATCAATTTAAATCATTTATTCAAACATTTTCTCTTCTATGATGTCTAACAAAATATGTATACTTCTCTAGTTATTTTTCGTCAAAATTTAAGTACTTTGGCCCCTAAAAATCCCTAATTACGTAATAAATGGGCGTGGCAATGATTTTTTCAAATAGATATTGGTACGATCAACAACTTTGCTTCTATAAAGCATTACAAAATCTTTATCGTTTTTAAGTTATTCGTAATAGAGTTTATGACTGTCTTGGCCCCTAATTTAAGGGGCCAGCCCCTATTTCTTGATTTTGTTGAAAAGAACTTTTGATTATCTACCACTTTTGTTATATATGTTTTAACAAAATATCAACTCATAAAAAGATACAGATCAAAACGTATGAAAAATTTGATTCGAAATTCGTAACCAATTTTCGAGCCTAGGCGAGCTCATAGAAATGGCGCCACTGGCGCAAAAAAACTACATTGTGCACAACTTCAACCTATAGTCTACCTATCCTGAAAATTTCATATTCCTATCTCTGATAGTCTCTGAGTTTATGTCTGCACAAAATGAGTCGTAAAAACTTACAAAATCGGCCGTAAATCGGAACCGGAAGTGCCGATTTCAAAATTTAAAAAAACTTCTAGAATTATGACCACTGGCAATCATCTGTGAAAAAATGGTCGAAATCGGCCGAATAGTTTTCGAGATATCGCGTGCACAAAATTTGTGGAAAAAAATAATAATAATAAGAAACAGTACGAAAACTATAAGGTCTTCCGTTGGAAACGGAAGACCTTAATAATAAGAAACAGTACGAAAACAATAAGGTCTTCCGCTGGAAACGGAAGACCTTAATAATAAGAAACAGTACGAAAACTATAAGGTCTTCCGTTGGAAACGGAAGACCTTAACAAAGCAAAAGTTCCCAAATTTAAATTTGTTCATTATCGGCGAGGTTATCTTTACTGTGTTTTGAAAACAACCCAGAGTGTTTACAAACACTGATTAACCTCATGAATATGTGTATCAAACCAAGACTCTTATCTCAGCACACTGCATATTGTAAAAGTTTAACCAAAGTCAATGTAATTAAAAATATTGTTATAGATTTATTTAATTTTCAGTTTTCGCATTCTCTCTTGGAACTGCTCACAGTCTTGTTTCTTTATTTTTTTTTAAAACATGTACACAAAATCACCCTCTCAGTTCAATGATTTACATTCCAGCTTCGGTCCAAATTGATGAATATTTATTAAATACAATACAAACTGTAAGATATAATTATAGAAATCAAAATTTGGGTACATTAATAGTTTTACATAACTCATGTTACTCAGTGAGCATTTAAAGAGAACAAAATATTGACGACTTTGTCGTGAGTTCTTTTATAAAATGCAGCCAAGGAACTTCAATCACCCTATAGAGAATATCAACCTAATGTACGGGTCAAACTTTTTCTTTAAGGGTGAGTTACAGAATTTCACCCCTTAATCTATATATGCATGATCTCCTTAATTAATTAATCGCTGACTTCCTTTTCTATGATTTACATAAAAACGATTATGGCCCTTTTAATGGTGCAAGCAAATAATTTACCTGTGTTTTTTGGGTTTTGTTTTGTTTGTTTGTTTGTTTTGTTGTTTTTTTTGTTTTGTTTTTTTGTTTTTGTTTTTTTTTTTAATAATAAACTTAATATAAGTATGTAAGTCTAATTGGCAATCTATAACCCCCCCCCCCCCCCTTTAACACACACAACGGAAAAGAGAATTGCAAAACAGGAGAACAGGCCATACCTGAACAGAAAACGGACTGAGACACCCGTCCGTTGTCCACCCGGGATTGTTTAGATTTTTTGGGGTTTATCAAAACATTGTCTTGATAATACTTCCCTTCACTTGCTATTTCGGATAAGATTTTTAAAGTAAAGATTTTTGATGACTTTTTAAGGTCACTTCGTACGTAAAGGTACTAAAATAAAGTTAAATTCTAAACATAAATTGTCTGTATATCGGTTACGTTATCTGTACCTTGTTTTGAAAACAATCAACTGTTGTTTACAAAAACCTCATTACCCTTAATAGGTTGTTCACCCAGAATCAGTTCAGTGAATGTAACCTGGCCCTGGTTTTATCTGTATATTTATTTTTCTTAAAGTAGATCAATTTTATGTTATTAAGAAGCGAACTCTTATTGAAATAAAATGAAATCTTAGGTACATGTGTAAATTATGAAAAAATATGTTTTTTTAATACTTGGTATCATAAATTTAGGAAGTTAATATTGGAAAATTAGTAAATTATCACTGCTTTAAGTGATAATGTTTTCTAAAGGTTCGTCGGATATACTGTTTCTTTTAATTTTCTAGCAATCTCTTACTTTTTTTATTCACGCTCTATCGTTTCATTCTTTACCTGGGGTTGGCTGTTGGAGTGTTTAAGGAGGGTGGGTGGTTTATCCAAATCACCATCCATATCTGATCTACCTTAAAATTTTAGATATGATATTTTAAATTTATAAAGTGTATTTAGCAAAGAAAAGATCACATACTTTAGTTTTTAGAACTTTGTAATTTTTCATGTCTTGATTTAGAACTTTTCTTCATAGAGATTTACATAGTTTCAAAACGGTCACAATCCCATAGCCCTCTTAATCATCAAAATAAAAGAAATTGCATTTACAAAATCCAAAATGTATCTGTGAATTACGGAATGGTGATATAGCGGCATTACCCTCCCTTTTTAACCGTATTGATTCTGAGAACGGAGATACACATACGCCATATTGTGTCATCTATAGAGACAGAGTCAATGCAAGGAGACGGACTCGTCACAAAGGTAAGTTAATATTAATAGCCCCATCATCTGAAAGTTCTAGGGGTTTTCTCCGTCCAAAGTCTATATCAGGTCTCTATACAAGTATGAATTATATTGTAGTATGCTTTGTATGCGGTTTGTACAGTCTTGTTTATTATTACATTGTATACATATGTTTATTATTACATTGTATACATATGTTTATTATTACATTGTATACATATGTTTATTATTACATTGTATACATATGTTTATTATTACATTGTATACATATGTTTATTAATACATTGTATACATATGTTTATCAATACATTGTATACATATGTTTATTATTACATTGTATTCATATGTTTATTATTACATTGTATACATATGTTTATTATTACATTGTATACCTATGTTTATTATTACATTGTATACCTATGTTTATTATTACATTGTATACATATGTTTATTATTACATTGTATACATATGTTTATTATTACGTTGTATACCTATGTTTATGATTACATTGTATACATATGTTTATTATTACATTGTATACATATGCATTCATATTGGTGGGTACAAAATCTCTTTTGCGTATTTTGGTTGGACACATTAATTAAAAAAACAATTCTATCCCTACGTCTTACAAAACACCTGTATATCCGACCTTCTCCTCCACACCAGAGCAGCTGAATTAAATACGATTAATTGATGTAGGTTATTGCTAACTGCTGATTGCTTTACAAGGTATTTTAAGTTTAATTCAGTGGGGATTTTGATTCATTCACTTAATACCTTATGTAATTATCACATAGTTTTGAACTTGACAAACTGGTTGATGCCAAGTTTGCTAATTATTGTATTTTCAAAAACCCTTTCATTTTATGTTAGGGTAATTTGTCTTTATGATATTGTAAGTTGGAATCAATAACGCATGAATTAAGATTTGATGAAAGGATGTTATCGTATTTCCTAATTAAAGATGAGAAGCAACAAAATTGCTAAAAGCACTTTTTGACAACCAAGCCATGGGTATCAATAAATTTCAAGATAATTGTTTTTGGTTGATAAATCACATTGAATAAGTTTAAATATTAATAATGTGATGAAATTAAATAAAATTAAAACGCCTCAAGACAGGTTCATGATTTTATCTGGTTAAACAACTGACCATTTCTTTTCAGTGACAAGTGATTGAAATGTCGACACCTTCTCTTGTGAACACGTCACTACCAGTGTCCTTGACACCACACATGGACCCCGAGGTCATGAACTCCACGGAACTTTTGTCCACGTGTCAATGGATACCACCCCAGCACTACCTGTTTCAGATGGCCAATGGCGTGCTCCTAGGGGCTGTAGCCTGTCCAGGGGGAAAACACGGGGTCCTGTTCATGCATTCATGCTTTGTGTTAGGTATCCAATTGTCAATAATGTTGTATTCAAATCGTTTATCATCATCATCATCATCATCATCATCATCATCATCATTATCATCTTCATCATCATTTTTGTTAAGTGACAGCATCATTAATAACATAAATCACAAACAGGCAAATATTGATTATTATTCAATTATTGTGATTATTGGCAGCATCAGCAGCATGAACATCCCTGTTTTGTTACGTTTGGTAACAGTGTCACTGTAATCATTATTAATCCAAGATCAAACCTCCTCCTCCTCCTCCTCCTCCTCCTCCTCCTCCTCCTCCTCAAACGGTAACGAAATCAAAGCAGACAGTGTATTTAGAGATCTCGACTCCTATTTTGTACTTCACTCCAGGTTTCCTGCTGCTGTCCATCTGGTCCTGGGTCATCCTGTGTGCCCCGGACTATTTCTCCTGGAACTTCAGCTTTATGGTGGTTAACGCTGTCCAGACACTGGTCATCATGTACAACATCCGCCCCGTCAAGTTCTGTGACGACCTAGAGGGCGTCTACGTCACCGTGTTCCAGCCCCTCAGAGTCCCGAGGTCAGTCGTATTAATGTGGTCTTAGAGAGAAGTTCATTATTGTGATCTAGAGTCCCGCACATCTCCCCAAGTCAAGGGATATCGTTCCATCCTCTCCTTTGTCAATAAAAGAGCGAGTGAGAAACTTTGACTTGTAAAGCTATGGCTTGCACTGAATTTTAAATGTTTTAATTTGGGATCAAAGTCAGATCGTTAAGCCCCAAAAGGTCACGAGGTAAGTTATGTAATGATCCAAGGATCAGCTTGTTACATTCTCTAAGAAAACCCACGCTTTATTTGGAGCCGATGGGGGAAGGTGGGGGAGGGGGGGGGGGTTAATGCTATAAAAATGTAGTATTTCATCTCCTCTCTGCATGTCCCGTGGTGATTTATGTAATTTCCTGGATTGATTCTACGTTAACAAGATCTTAACTTTATGAGTCATATAGTAAGTTATATTAGTTTCCTAGATGGCGTCTAGGTCACGGTTTCAGAACCAAGAGGTCCTGGGCTAAGATGCATTAAGACCTGGAGGGGTTATTCTTTACACTGCTCAAGCAACTCAAGGTTTCTCTTAGATTTTCCTAATTGTGTAAAGTTTATCTGTTCGTCATAGGTTAACATGATATAGACCGTAGCTGAATCACACAATAAGATTTTATTTGGATCACAATGAAAAATAATGTTGTAATTAAATGATGACACTGAAATGAAAGGTATTGCATTCAGGAATTACATAATATATGTAATTAATATAAATATCTGAGACTTGCTAAGGCAAATATTGATTATAAATTACATCACACAAAAAATTATTTTTTTCATATTAATTCCCTTTCAATTATGTTTTTTTTTTATCTTAAAACATTTCTTTAACTCTGAATCAAAAAATCCAACAGATGTTTGTTCCTTTTAAACAGTTAATTGTTCTTTCTCAACAGCAGGATTTTTTTTCTTTTTTAACAGACATTTGAAAATATTCATTAATATTCGCAAACAATGTTTATTATGAAAATCATATGTTCTTTTCTGAAAGACATTTGTACAAGAAGTTGGTGTCCCCCGACTACTGCACCCTGGGAACACTGCACGAGGGGGAGGTATACGCCAGCCAGGGAATCAGCAAGATAGACAGACTGGGGCTCCTAATATCGGGCAGGTGAGATAGAGAGAAGGAGAAATAAATATACAGACAGACAAGGACTACTAATATCCAGCTGGTGAGTGAGATAGAGAGAAGAGACACAAATAGACAGACTGTGGCTCTTAATATCCAGCAGGTGAGATTGAGAGAGAGAGAGAGAGAGAGAGAGAGAGAGAGAGAGAGAGAGAGAGAGAGAGAGAGAGAGAGAGAGACTATGGCTCCTCACATCCGACAGGTGAGTAAAATATAGAGAAGCACACACAATCAAGACAGAAACAAAGTGAGATCTCTCTGTATTTGGGAGTGGGAGTCCGATACCAGGCAGGTGAGATCAGGACTGACTTTTAGGAGAGTTTGAGAAAAAGTGAGAAAGAGATGGAGACAGGAAGGATATTGAATAATTTGATTTCAAAGTGTTTTATTTTAAATTACATGTAACTTTAATAACTGAATTGTTCAAGCACGTAACATCGGGGGAGGGGGGGGGGCAGGGGGCCTGCCTCCTCCACCTGCCACTTTTTCTCGCAGCAACTAATTTTCTTAAATTTACATATAAAAAAATGAATTAAAATGGAGTTATCCCCCCCCCCTTTTTTCGGGAGCATGAAAAAATTGGAATGAAAATAGAAAATTATTAGTGAAATTGAAGTTCTAGATATACCCCTCCCCATCCCCCCACCGGATTAACCTGATTTTTGAAAAGTTGCCCCTTTTTTTTTGCTTGTCAAGATTTTTGGCTGAATCTCCCCCCCCCCCTCCCCCCACACACTTTAAAAAACAATGATACGTGCCTGTTGTCGTTGTTGTTAATGTTTTACTGTGTTTTATCTTATTTCCAGAATGGCCGTATACAGTCATCATCAGGAACTTCACCACGTGGTTGCCAAGGAGTTCATCGACTCTCCAGAGTTTGAGTCGGCGGTGTCCGGGGACGAGAAGTATCAGGTTCGTGTATTGTAACAGCCAATCCTTTACTGTATAGAGGTCTATTTTCGTCCCGTATAATCTTTGCTCTTCTACACTTTCGCCCCGTCTTGTATTTGCCTACACAATTGTGTTTAAAGAGAGATCGATTATTTGAGACATTTGAATTCGCACATTTCTAAATTCGCACGCTAACATTGAAGGCAAAAATGGCTAAAAAAACCCGGTGGTAAATGAATAATAATTTACACAGTATTAATTGTTTTCTTTTAAAAGATGACCACCAACATATACAGAACTCTTTTGATCAACTATACGTCTTGAGCCACATAGAAATAAATTATAAAATGTTTTTATATCTTGCTACTCACTACATTAAAAGTCCTTTTGGAATACAGTGTAACCTGTAACATTATTGCTACATTCACCATGCTTGTATTGAAACACAGTGTAAAGAGTGGCACATGTACGTTATTTGTGAACGCAGTGTGACATGTTTAAAGTGTATTTTTTGGCGTCGGAACTTTTTTTGCAAAGTTATTTAATAATACATAATCATAGACCTTTATTTTTTTTATACCAAAATATTTTGTTTTAAAATAAGGAAAGTTTTGTTTAAAGATGGAGACCTTTCACCATTGCATAGACATATGTTCTTCTTATATTAAAAATGTATGACATTTTCATACAGTGAAACATACACTTTTATCAAACGATGGTAACAGTTTGATATAATTCGACAACCTTTTTTCGTAGCAAGGTCAGCTCATAATATTTTTCCTCAACTTAAAGGGTGATAAAAATAGATTTTGTTACCTGTACTTATATCTGGTACTGGCATGGCTGTACGCTGTATTTGGTGTCATATTGAATGCACTGAAATTGGGTTCACTGCTGAAACAGAACAAACAATAGAACGAGTCATATATATATATATATATATATATATATATATATATATATATATATATATATATATATATATGACACAGCAGGAGTCAAACGTATACATTTATGCTTCTTTTGTCCTTTAAATCTTGCGCCGGGACTAGCATTTAAAAGAAATTCATAGTGGCATTCTTTTAAATACAACAAAAACCTTCAAATCAGTACGGTCTCTCTACAAAAGGGAAGGAACATTTTTTTTGGGTTTACATCGTGCGTTTAAGCGTTAAACATGAAAACCGCAATATATTAGCTATTAATTGTAAAGCCAGACTTTCGACCTTGACCTTAAAAAAGAATCAAAGTCAGATTCTTAACCTTGACCTTATTCGTCTGTCTCACCAACGTCTGTAGGTAGATTGGATACCCATCAGAGGGACCGGCAATTATATGAGCCTTTATTAGTCATTATTAACCTATTCCTGTATACATCAAACGTAGCCAATGACAGCACAACGGTGCTCTTTCTTTCTCTTATCTTTTCAATTTGAATAATCATTTGGCTTCAACAAAAGTAGAATCATCAGTCTTCAGAAGAGGATTACCGCTTCTATTCTAGCTTTTAATCGTAATAACCTCTCATGTCCTGTCAAATACACATTTCGATTCAATAAATTGTGATGGCGGATACAGCAGCACGCCAGGAAATTCCAGATACAGCCCCTCATTATCACCCAACAGTGTAGGGACTAAAGCTGCTGTATCGATTTCTCATTAGTACCATTTTCAAGCCCGCTAATCACTGACTATAAATTATCGTTCAAAGTCCCCGGTGTCTTGTTTGATACGTTGGTAGAGAGAATAGCATTGAGCGCGTGGTGTTAGGGGCTAAAGGATCGGGTCACGCTTTGGATTAACCTAGAATGTGTCTATTTACGAGCCTTTAATGATAATCCAAACCTAATGTGTCTTTAGGGAAGTGAACGTATCAGGAATACACTGGCAATACGAAATGTACTATGTACAATTTGATATGCCACTTTTGACATTTCATCCTACTTATAGCGAAACATTACACCCATGTACATGTATATGATATTTAGCTTTACTTATTTCTTGCAATTTTTAAATTCAAATTACTCAAGAAAAAATAATAATCAAATTCATTGCAATCATTTATTTCATTTGATAGTCGTACCATTTAAAGGCTACATTATGTACGCGTTAGATAAAAAAAAGTTCCATTAAAACCAAAATACTATCTAAAATTAATGTTTAATAGGTTTTATTCTTTTTAAATGCACGCAGCAATTCGAATGAATTTTTACAAATATTAATAAAGTTAAAATTGTTTACTTTTAAATCAAGAGAACTCATTCTTTTGCTATCGTTTCTAAAATGTTTGGTTTAAGACAAACGCTTTTACAATATCTATTAATCTTCCACTCGTTCTCTCTGTAATTTAATTAATTACCTGACGCATAAAGCAGTTAGCTCCGATTAAAACTGTTATAGTTGAAACAGAATCATAATTTCAATATTTGACTTTGAAATTTTGCTTGACAATTTCCCATGCTATTCCAAAAATTTAAAATAAAAAGATAAAAAAAATAAGCGAATAATTTGAGCTCAAATTGTGTCTAGACCCCTTTTTAACAGGTGAACGCGCATGTGTTTGCTGCTTTTATTTGTTGTTGTGCTTTTGCAAGGAAATTGTTGCCCACCTTGTGAATCCTAGTTCTATGGGAGAGGGCGGTCTAAGTTTATATGGAACTTATCCCATTCCCAAATGAATTTTTGTACAATAAAAATATGTTCAAATCAATCCTAGTTCTGTGTCCTTAAATATATATATGGTTTTACCTGTTTGAACAAGGTTTCCATCGTTGCCACGACGACCTGCCGATTCATGTTCTGGCAGCGAGGTGGGCTGGAGTACCTGCTGATTAAAGAACCTTACCTGGCCAACCTCCTACGTACCGTCCTGGGGCGGGACATCACAAACAAGTTGTACTCCCTTAACGACAAGGTAATCCATCAGACAGTGAGGGTGTGTCACTCAGACAAGGTACTCCATCAGACAGTAAGTGAGTTCCAGACAGTCTTGGTGCTCTGTCAGAGAGTAAGCGAGTTCCACTTAGACAAGGTACTTCATCAGACAGTAAGCGAGTTTCACTCAGACAGGGTACGCCATCAGACAGTAAGCGAGTTTCACCCAAACAAGGTACGCCATCAGACAGTAAGCGAGTTTCACTCAAACAAGGTACGCCATCAGACAATGAAGGAGTTCCGCTAAGACAAGGTACTCCATTAGGCGGTAAGCGAGTTCCATTCCGTCAAGATACTCCATCAGAGAGTAAGCGAGTTCCACTCAGACATGGTTCTCTATCAGCCAGTAAGCGAGTTATACTCAGACATGGTTCTCTATCAGCCAGTAAGCGAGTTCCACTCAGACATGGTTCTCTATCAGCCAGTAAGCGAGTTCTACTCAGACATGGTTCTCTATCAGCCAGTAAGCGAGTTTCACTCAGACAAGGTTTTCCATCAGCCAGTAAGCGAGTTATACTCAGACATGGTTCTCTATCAGACAGTAAGCGAGTTCCACTCAGACATGGTTCTCTATCAGACAGTAAGCGACTTTCACTTAGACATGGTTCTCTATCAGCCAGTAAGCGAGTTCCATTCAGACATGGTTCTCCATCAGCCAGTAAGCGAGTTTCACTCAGACAAGGTATTCCATCAGACAGTAAGCGAGTTCCAGACAGACTAGGTGCTCTGTCAGAGAGTTAGCGAGTTTCACTCAAACAGACGAGGTGCTTTTCAAACAGTAAGCACCATCCACTGAATGTACACAGAATATATTTTCAAACACTGAAATTCACTGGAATTAATAGGCTACTGGATAAAGATAAGACAAGGACACATTCCAATCAGTAAAATGTATATCACAAACTTTTTTGATTTAAGTTTAAACATACATGTTAGTTTAAAAACATTTTGCTACAAGAATTGATAACATTTTGAATTTCTTTGTCTTAAGTTAGTATTAAAACATAATGAACACAGAATACTTTAACAAAAGATAATTCTCACCATGCACTTATCGCAATAATTGCTACACAAAACATAACCACAAAATCAAGTCGACTTTAACAACATTGTATACAACTTTGAACGAATTTTGGAACATGTAAAGATGACATTAAAACTGAGAAGAACCAAATATAATGAGAATTTTGATAGAGCCATCTTTATGGTGTTTTAAAGCTTGCTCGCACGAAAGGATTTCGGGTAGACATCAGGTTGCCCAGCATCTCCGCCGTAGGGAGGGGCCAGCAAGGATTCCCGTCCGCTGTCACCTGCAATCAAAACCTGTCACGGGAAGTAGGGTTGGCGCATGCGCAGTCAGAGGAGACTTTGGAAGGTACATCTAAAAATTGTAAATGGTTCTTGCATATTTAGGACTCAATATTATGATGATGAAGGACAGTATAAAACGAAATGACATTGTGATAATTTCAACGTTATTTGATTGAAGCAGCGTTTGTTGGTAACTATTGATTGTCATTACAGGTGATATATAATAATTTTTTTCTATTTTTTATGAAATACTAGTATTAGAGGAGCAGTAATCTACATGTAGACAATTCTGAAAGATTGTAAAATCAATAATAAAAGACAGATTAAAAGCATGTTTGCATTTTAGGATATTTATGCATGCGCATGTTTTATCCATCTTGTCAGACCGTTCTAGTACAAGTGTCCTTGATAGCACTCTTACTATTGATTCCCACTCCCCCGCACGTTTTACAACTCTTTTGAAGGGCAGCCGTCATCTGTCAATAGTTCTGCTCGTTAGGTCCCTCACAAGTCTGGCAATCTATAATGTACAGTCATTTATAATTTGTAGTCTGATGCCTGTTTACGTGGAAAACTTTCAGATCATTAAAACATGCGCAAAGTAAGTGCGTGATATAAAAAAAATGAATAAAAAGCAAATTTTGTTTTAACGATTTTAAGTTTAAGGGGAATGTGCAACCACTTAGTATATTTGAGGATAAGAATGTGAACATTTCTTGAACTGGCTTGTTTCTGCAAAAAGCTGACAAAAAAATTTGGTGAAAGAAAAACAATAGATATGAGATTCTAAATGTTGTTTTGTATGCAAATTATGCATAAAAAACAAATGGTTGTAGAGAGGACACCAATGAACCCCCTTCATATATTTTCAGATTTTTAAATATTCAAAATAAGTCTCTAGCTGCACAGTTCGACAGCTGTTCTAACGTTTATTAAAGAAAAAATCAAATACTTTAACTTAACATTTTGAACATTTACTATAATTATATACAGAAGTGTTCTTCGTACGGAGATAAAAAAAGCCTGAAATTGCCACAACTATACAGCCCCCTACCAACCTTTGTACAGTTTAAGAAGCATATCTTTTACAAGTCGCAGTCTATGTTTATATCTAACATGGGGTTTTATTATCTGCAGACAGCTCTACGTGTGCTGACACAGAAAGAACGGAACTACTGAATGGAGTCTCAGGGACTTCCGGTCCTGGCGCTGTTCTGAGATCCCCGGTCTCGCCGAGGTCCTCCGTTGGGTGTTAGAACTTGTGTCTGGTTTGACTAAAACACACAGCCAAGCAAGAGCAAAACCTGTTTCAAGGAATCTCGTAGATACATACTACATGTGGTCTTTTGTGATCAAAAGACGGCGATTGGATTAACATTTGATGCATAAGGTAAATACAAATGGAATTTTCATTGTAAACTTGGAAATGGAAATTACATTTGATGTACCTTTGAATATACATTGGTCGGTTTTAGAATTAGAATTATGAACATTTCCCTCATGCGAAAGAAAAGTCCTTAATCCTGCTGGTTCTTGGGGATTATAAAACTATATCTATGTCGAGCATATTTATCGTTGCATTAGATGTAAGTGTCGACGGTGGAGGTATATCCTCAGTGAAGAACACCTTATAGTCACATTTGCTGCAAGCTTCAGTTAATGAAAGCAAGTTTTGAGTGTTACTTCTTTGCAGTGAATTGATTCATTAATAAACTTATGATTTACCGTAGTTAACTTTGAAATGATGTGGCTTCAGTGTATAATGTTTATGATATGTACATTACTAATAATAAAACAATTAAATGAAAATAAAATATACTCTGATTTTATTATTTGTCTGTGCATTTTAAAAACAGGATTGGTTTAGTACTTATTATCGCATTAAAACATTATTTTTTGAAAAAATACAGTCTTATAACTGCAGCGGTGTGTGTATACAAATTGAGTAACGCTCGTTATATGACTAAATCTTTCAAAAAATCATAATTTAATGCTTATATTTACATTTCTTATAACTTCTTGCTTTGACTGCAAATGTGATTTATCCCATAAAATTCCAATCTTACCCTAGAGTAAGTTCATATTAATGGATGAGCCACTGTAACAGCCGTAAGCGTGAACTTTGACTTTCGCTTGTGGCGTTGCAGTTTACAGCGTTAAACGTTTCTGACGTAATAATAAAACTCGTCATTTTAACCTTTAAGTACTCTGTGTGCATTACAGTGTTATAACTGCGGTAGCCTTCAACGCACTTTACAACACCAAAATATGTGGAATGTAAATTTTACAGCATTGAATGCTTTATTTTGACGTCGTCGTCCCAATAACTGCCGTCAGGTGAGCAGACAAATTGAATAACGCGCGTTAGTTATCGACACGACGACGTCAAAAATAATCATTTTTAGTGCTTTTATTAATATTGATTTCCCTTACTGATGAAATGAATTATCTTATTAAATAAATCGATACAAATCGCAGATCACGGAGGGAGTAAATTAGCAAGATCAGCTGTTTTGTAAAACCGGTTTGGTATTCAATGTATAATGAAGGGATATTGAACAATTTTGAATCATTTTAAACTAGTTAAATATGTATTGTTAGGTAACTATGAAAGTGAAATGAACCAAATTCACATGACAGACAACATATCAGGAGCTGGTCATTTTGCACTTTAACTTTTTTAAAAGAGTTATCTCCCCTTGATGAAAAAAACAAAATTTTGATTTTCTCAACATATCTGCGGTAAATGATTCATTTTATTTCATATTTAAATAAAGAGAAAGTCTATGCATGTATTAACCAAAAGAGTTTTATGACTTTTAGGTTACTTTTTACAATATCTTAATAAAACATACATTGCCCATAGACTTCAATGCAAAATTCAAGGTGTAATTAGTTGGACCATAATCAAAATTTTGAAAATTCCTTTGGTGGAGTATTTGTATTTGATAACACCTTCAAAATGATATCATGATTAAGAATATTGGACCATTCATTTATAAGCCAGCGCGTTACTCAATTTGTATGCACACACCGATGCAGTTATGAGACTATATCTTTCAAAAAGTAATGATTTAATGCTTATATTTACATTTTTTTTAACTTGTCTGCAAATGTGATTTATACGTCAAAATTTCTGTTTTATCCTAAGGATAAGTTCAAATTAATGGAAGAGCCGCTGTAACAGCCACAAGCGTGAACTTTGATCCCCTCTTGTGACGTTGCATTTTTAAGCGTTCAACGTTTGTGACGTCATAATAAACTTGTCATTCTAACCTTTGATTACCCTGTGTGTGTTACGGTCTTATAACTGCAGTGTCTTTTCACACACTTTACATGCCAAAAATATTTGGAATGTAAATATTATTTTATATCGTTGCCTACGTCATAGTAAGACTAGTCAAAAACGTATCAATACGCCTGACGTTACGTTTGAATTTTGTATAATTTTACGTCATTTTAAAGGTCAAATAACCGTTTTTATCTACAATGAAGAGTGAACAAATTGAATTATAAGCAATAAATTCAATATTTATTAGTTTTATACGATATAAAATGGTTTGAAACAGTTTACGCTTTTTTATAAACCGCTTCGCGATTTATAAAGCATAAACTGCCCCAAACATTTTATATCGTACAAAACAAATAAATATTGAATTCATTCCTTTAATAATTGTAAAAATTGGTACTGACAACATGTATGACATGAAATATTTTTTTTTAACGATAACATTCCGTAAATACTCTCCAAACTGAACTTTTATTCTGCAGCCACATTGACTTCTGACAGGGCCAGCCATTTTGACGTCTTCGAGAAATACTGATTCTGATTGGACCATCAGCAATATTAACCAATGAAATTGAGTTTAACATTTTCTATCACAATGGCCAGTCTGGTCAGAAGTTGATGTGGCTGCAGAATAAAAGTTAAGTTTGGAGACTATTTACGGAATTTTATCGGAATTTAAGGATGTAAGTAGCGTGCATTTGATGTGAGATTTTAACAGATTAGTGCGAATGTTTCTCGACTTGTTGCAATACTGCTGTTGTCAGAGGCAAAATCCCATCGTGAGCCCTGGACCGGTAAATGTCCGAGTAAAAATAAACTGGCGAATTCTCGAGAATTATGACGTATATCTTCGCTATTTTAAGACCCATCAACTTGAAATTCGGCATGAGTGTATCTTAGATATTATTTTTCTAAAAAATACACGCATATTGCAAGTTTTGTAAAACAAATTTTGATTTATTAGGCTTTTGAAGCGAGCTGGTAGTTTTTTATCTGGGTCAGAGTTCGACCCCTTTCTTTATTTATGGTCACATTGAAATTAATGTTAAAACGGGCTTGGCCCCTGTGGCTTGTGGGTGTTACAGTGGCTCTTCCATTAATTTGAACTTACCCTTAGGATAAAATAGAAATTTTGACGTATAAATCACATTTGCAGACAAGGCAAGAAGTACAAAAATGTAAATAAAAGCATTAAATCATTATATTTTGAAAGATATAGTCTCATTACTGCAGCGGTGTGTGCATACAAATTTTCATAACGCGCTAGCGCGCGTTACTCAATTTGTATGCACACACCGCTGCAGTTATGAGACTATATCTTTCAAAAAACAATGATTCAATGCTTAAATGAAACGTATTTATGAGAGACAATTGCTTTATTCAATTCACGCGTTGTCATTTTATCGCATCCTTATTAGAGACGGAGGTCACATGAGTGCATTTTGATATAAAGAATCAATGACATTAGTTTGAATTTTTTTCTTCGGCCATAATCTGGCCTCAAACTATCGATAAAACAACACAAATGACAAACAGTCTTGTCACAAAATAGCAACCGCATCATGAATTTATAGGACCATTTCTTGTCCAACCATGCTTAGAAAGTGTACATCTGCGCATGTCATTCAAGACAGTTTTGCATAAGCCTGTTTATAAGTATAGTAGTTAGGGCTATATGGACCGTAGATATCGGCCTGGGTAGCTCAGTGTTTGAGCTCCTGACTAGAGTTGCAGGTGTCCGGGGTTCAATTTCCGGTCCAGCCATAATGTTTCCATTGTATTTATATACTCATTCCTCTTTTCCTACTACATAAGAATTATGTTTTCGTCAGTCACTTTTTATATTTTGGTTTGTATATGTTTCTTTGGATATACCAAAAGTGATATAAGTAGTCATATTCAGGTAATAAAAACACAGGTAAAAAAAGGGTGGTATGGAACATCTGTCGATATTAATGTGGATTCAAGTACATTATTATTATTATTGAAATATTTCACCGGTTTAGAATTTTCAAATTGTAGTCGATATTTAACCAAAAAAATTGTATGGGATTTAATTTTATCGTTTATTTTGAACGAAAGAACGTCCAAACAAGGAGGGGAAGAGAGAGAGAGAGAGAGAGAGAGAGAGAGAGAGAGAGAGAGAGAGAGAGAGAGAGAGAGAGAGTAATTTAAAAAAATGCTCTGTTTAAGATGCAGAACTGTATTTTTTTTCAATTTAGCTAAAAGGTACACTTAAACATAAAGTTATAAATGCCATATTTTACTTTTCGATCCCTTTTCTATACTGCATTTGTCCACGTTCCTGTAACATTGCTAATTAGAATTCCCAATGCCCAAGTAAATCATTTTATTTTCATTTTACAATAACGTTAATTGCTTTTTATTGTATTTTCTAATAATTCAAAGCGATCTTTCAAAAAATAAAGAGATTGCATCATGTTATGCCACAATTCATCATGCCATTTGAAAACAATGTAATTACATGAAAAAGGACTGTCATTTTTAATAACAGGAATACTGTAGCACTCTGCGTATAATTAAACTTCGCTTTCTTGGATCGTCATTAAATGCCATCCAAAAGCTTGCACGTGCCGAAAAATATTCATTTCTAGAAACTGTGTGTATTGATTACATGACGTTCGAAACGACATTTTACAAAACAAGGGGGCCGAGGCAGAGTTAGCACACATAGAAATATACAACGTGGAAGTGAGTACAATTAGACTTTACGGTACTTTGAATTGTTGATAAAAATGGCGTGTGCAGTTGTTCAGAGGGCTCAATGGGCGCGGCCATTTTCGGACTCTATTGATCTCTATGTAAAAAATATAGAAAACTACCCAAATTTAAAAGATAAAATCAAAGGATTTTTCTTTACAAAATATTAGTTTGTTTAAACTAATCATTTAGGCATATCTTAAGTTTTCAGGTAAATATGATGGTTAGTTTGTTGACCATCCAGTCTTCTTAACATTCACCATTTTTTATTGAAATAACAACCGACTTAGGTAACCTTCAACACCGACTGGAAAGACCCCACCCACGCCTCACAGTTAAGGCGCCTCGTCAGCCGGGGGCCACTGATTGACTACAGGCAGTGTCTGCTGGTATCGATCCCTGGATGCCGTGTTTACGTTCTTACTATCACAGACTGCCGGCCATTCAGTCTCGTCACCACAGCAAAAGGTAAGACACGGTCTTATTGTTATGAAATCACACTCTTTGTTTCATCGTTTTATTTAATTAATCTGATTTGATCCTGTTTTGGCTGTGGCGATTTTGTGAAAATGTATCTTCCTTCGAAAAAACAATTTGTGCTTAATTTGTTGTGTAGGAGATAATCCATCTGGTGACGATGTAATAGATGAAATACATGTAAATTATTGATGACGTAAAAAAAAACTAAAACAAAGTGCTTTAAAACGTTATTAATCATAATTTAAAAGTTCGCTCAGATAAAATATTAAATGCATAACAATGCTTTAGGTAGCTGATTAAGAGTACGTTGTAACTCTACTCAATCCATTGACATAGCTTGGTCTTCGATAATAAATGCCTCTTCAAAATGTACAATCTATAGATATTTAGTTGATCATTGTACCTTGTAGTCATATCTAACAAAATGAATTCCTTTACAATATAAGAAACTTATATGTAAATTAAGATTATCATCCCATTGTCTTACCATCGAAACTGGCAGATATAACAATGTCCCATTACAAAGACGTTTATGTCCTCTATGTACTTTAGATATAGAAGATGAATATCATTTTATATTGAAATGTCCCTATTACTGTAACTTAAGAGAAAAATTCCTTAAGAAGTTTTATTATATTAAACCCTCTGTCTTTAAATTAATTCTATTATTGTCAACACAAAATGTAAAGGATTTGTGCAATTTAGGTAAATATAAAAAAAATGCTTTTGTAATCAGAAAACTTCATGTATAAACTTGCCTTTTTTAAGTGACCAGTATATGTATTGTAACATGTGTATATTAATTGTATATGTCTATGAGCTGTATAGCTGTTGACCAATAAACAATAAAAATATTATTTACGACCATATGTGTTAAATGATAATTATAGCTCAATCAGATCTATATTAAAAAATAATAATAAAATGAAACAAATGGTAGCATATATACCGGTATTGTTTATGATAACATCCTAAATAGCTATTAAAATATAATTAAATTAAACATCTTGTAGAAAATTTAATTTAAAAAAGCGACAGATTAAAAAATACATTATTATATTAGATATTAATTTTTCTCATTAAAGGACCCTAATACGCGGTTGCGATGTACGTCGCAGCGACTAGGCGCGTCAGGGCTATTACTGTAGCACTGTTTTTTTGTTTGTCGAAGTGAATTACGCAATATCCAATCCCATTTTCATCAAATGCTTGATCATTCTTGATTCTTCTGGGAAGAAAACAAGCTTATTTTAATAATAAGAGTGAAGTAGGTTAGGAACATAGGGGATTCAATCATATGTACATAATGTCAAAATTAAAACGATTCACATCAAACTCACCAAGGCAGAGCGAGAGAAGATACCGAATAGAAACCTAGCAAATTGTGTTATGTAATTTTGTATTTGAATTTGCGTAATTTGCATCTGTTTCTGAATTAACAAACTTTCACTTAATTTTCATGCAATAAATGAAAAAAAAGACGACAATAATTTAAATGAAGATTTTTTTAAGCCATCAACTTGAAAATAAACTTTAAAAAAATTATGTAGCTGTGACTTGTGACAAATGAAGTGGAGTTCCCTGTCAAAGCATAAATGAGACAAATTTTTAAAAGATAAATTGCGATTATTCACTTGAATTATACCAGGTTGATATTAAGCGTCAATTTTTTTCTCAAACAGTAAATTATAGCATGTATCTCGGAACTCCTCTCAATTTGACTTCTATAACACACACTTGATGACAGTGCTTGCGTTTGAATCATGTTATAGAAATATAATTGCCCGTTTCCTACAGAGTACCACATCAGTACCGATACGTCCCCGTAGGGCTTATTTGTTTGGAAAAAAGGTCACTATCATCATTAAGACATCTCCGATAAAATAGCAGACGTACAAGGGCTCTATCTGTTCCACCCCGCTAATCACCCATTTAGTCCCTGAACATGCCGTTTTGAACGGGTTCCAAAACTACACAACTACTTCAAAGCCGAAAAACAGTGGCTACAACACAAATGTCTGCACTTTTTAATGCCGCTAGTTCATTTTTGTCTGCTTACTCCGCAGTCCGTGTGCAATAGCATTCTAAACACGACTGTTGATAAAAGAGCGATCGATGCATCAAGCTACTCATTAGCTACTTTGTATAGAGAATTTCAGTGTGTCATAGTTTTCTTATAGCACAGTGGCGTCGGAAGCAAATTGAAAATGGGGGGGGGGGGGGTTAGACTAGACTAATCATAAAAAATCTTGACAAGCAAAAACAATAAAAAGTTATTCCTAATTCGGGAGGGCGGGGGGGGGGGGGGGGGGGGGGGTAAGGGGTATACCAATGACTCTAATCTTAAGTATCACTATTAATATTTCAATTTTTTAAGGTTAATTTAGGAAAAACTGTTTGCTGCGAAAAAGGGGGGGGGGTTGACCCTCCCTTATGTTATGTGCCTAATGGCTAGGTCTGACTTTTTAGAAAAAGTGATTAGTCTAGTCTAGCGCTACCCCCCCCCCCCCCCTCCCCAGTTTTATTTCAATTGATTTTTAATTATTAATTACTGTCAAAACACACAAAGAAATAATGCAATCAAATAAGTATATGTAAATCTTTAGACAGGCTAAGAATAAAGAAAAAAAAACTGTTTGCAATAAGTTAATATATTACGTTCGTTTTTTCTTTTGTTGATATTACTTACGTAATATAAAGCTCTGAGTATATTAGTCTAAGAGTCAAACGAGTACGGAATTCTTTGTACACATTTTATTCGCTATAACTAGAAACTGCCATGAATATTAATGAAAACAAGGGGCTTTAAAAGCAATATACTGATCTTTGGGCATTGCGATATGGCTGATTTGCAATTCTAGGATGTTTTTACTATCCCAAAGAGAACCACGAGACATATTACTTATGTAAGTGGGTCATCGGGAACAAGTTTATGTATATGCGGAATAAATAGAAATGTACTAGACCTAATTGTTATGTGTTGAGATTGGATAATGATAAGCTATTATTTTCTTCGTTTTTTTGAAAAAAATAATTCTTTTGAATCAAACATGTTAATTTGAATTCATTTTGTCTTCATACAAAACAATTCGTGTACATAGCAAAAATACATGTAAACCCTAAACATAAATTTCACATGAAGTTTACCAGGAATTTTTATAGACAATATTTTTTTGATTTTTGTTAATGTTTTAAAGGAACGCAGACATGATTTTAAATTGACACTTTTTTTTCAATTTTACATCTTAAAAAGGTTTGATTGGTTGACCAAAACTTGAAAGTTAGAAATTAATTGTTACATATGAGAACCAGAGCAAAGAACTCATTGTTATGTTGACAAAGCTCGAGTCTAATTTATGTTAACAAATAATGTTAATAAAAATAAAAAACACCAAAATCATTTCTTTGACATGACTTATGGCAAACAAGATAAATCTATTCTATGTGTTTATAATTAATATTATCAGCAAACAAGAGGCCCAGGGGCCACATCATTCACCTGAACAACAAAAGCCGTAACTCTGAATAAGCTTTATGGTGTCCTAGTGACAATGTCTTGACCGTTAAGAAAGGTAGATATGGTTGTTCTTGCAAAAAATTGTATAAAAATATGTTTTTTCATCCACATCTTATCCACATATATTTGATGTAAATTATAAGCCTTCTTTGTTGTTTTAGCTTTTTTGAAAAGTTTTTTCTTAAGTCCTTTTTATACCCCCCCCCCCCTTTGGGGCCCAAGTTTTCTTCAGGGAATCTTTGTTTGTACAAACTTTCATCTGTGCTTTCCTACAAGTTTCAGCTTTTTTGGCAGAAAACTTTTCCAGTAGATTTTTAAATATTTTTTTTCTATCATCCTTTGTAAAAATATGACCACTTACGGTGGCCCCACCATATCTTTGGCAGCATGATCAAAACAAATTTGAATCTACACTACCTAAAGGTACTTCCACACAAGTCTAAGCTTTTCTGGCCAAATGGTTTTTGAGAAGTTTTTAAACATTTTCTCGTTACATTTTTATGTTAAGTTTGATTCCCTCATTGTGGCTAATTCTACATCCGGGGACAATGATATGAACAAACATAAATCTAAACAACCCGAGGATGCCTACATACACGTTTCAGCTATTTGAATAACATCTGCATTTTTTAAAATAATTTATAATTATCTTCCCTTGAAAAAGAATGTGATCCTTCATTTAACAAACTTGAATCAATTACACCCAAAATTACTTTGTGCGAAGTTTGGTTAAAATAATTTACTGATTCTGGAGAAAAAAAATGACGGCCCCACAGACGGAAGCCGGAGAAAAAGTGATCACTTGAGCTTTTAGCTCAGGCAAGCTTTAAAAGCAACATTTGATTAAAAATTATAATATTACAACATATATGTAAACAAAAATAGAACTCAAGCTTTGTTTACATAAAAAGAATTTCAAACTCTATCCTGCTTGTTAATCAGTAATTTACTAATTAACAAATGTTGATAAAACATAAAAAAAAACCCAGTTTATTTAATTAAAACATTAAAAATGGATAATTTTGAGCTCAAATCGTTTCTGGGTTCCTTTAACTCTGTAAGATCAGGAGCACGTATTAGTCGTATTATCAAAAGTATAGTGGAGTCGTTATTCGCTGGATTAAAAAAAACAAGAAAACACTTGATATTTCTTTTTACATTTCTCTGCTTCAAGAGTGTTCTGAAAAAAAATGTTATGGAATACAATCATACAATGCATGCTTCCTTAACACTTCTTAATCATATTGAATTCGAAAAACGAAACAGCGTTTTATTTAATATCTCCTTGAATCAAGCATGGTTACATTAAATATGTGACAAATAAAGACGAACTGAAATATTATATACTTATACACATAAGTAGAAGAAAATAACTTTCACTTATTTATGCATGCATTGTAAGGTCATAATGCAACTGAAGAAGAAAAGTAACTCGCAGTTTTTAAGCTTCTTGTACTGTGACGTTGAAAAAGATTTTTAAAGAGATTGAAAACTTTTATTTTCACATTCCGTTCGAATAATTTAAAAATTTGAAATTTGTTTTAATTTTTTATTTTTGAAATTTTCTTTATCTTTATTCTTTAATTTTTTATCTTTGAAATTTATTTTTACCATTGTTGATACTATTTATGTTTCTCAACTTTCAGATTTTGGTGTATGGAATTGGCTGGTTAGTGCTCTAGATACAAATCATGCCATTGAGCAAAAAAATAGACACCTTAATGCTCAACAATACAGATTCCGTTATGGACTTCAATGTGTTGATTGGGAACCTTACTACCGCTTCCCGCGACAAAACACAAGGTTTGTGTGGAGACTGGAAAGACGCCCAGCATTACCTGTTCCAGCTAGCAAACCTGTGTCTGATTCTGTCCTTCCTCATACCTAATCGGTTCCGCCATCATCCCCTTTGCCTCCGGTTATTTCTAGGCCTCGGTTATTTGTTCTTTTCTCTGTGGTCTGGCCTAATTGTCTGTATGCCCGATGTCCTGGGCTGGTCTGCTGCCTTCTTTCTCGTGAATCTTCTCTATCTTTGCTATATTGGTTACAGAATACTACCGTCACGAGCTAATAAGCATTTAGATGAGTTGTATAAAAACTTATTCGAACCTTTGCAAGTGAGTAAAATGGAGTACGACTGTCTTGTGAAACAGGGCTTTATTCATGAATTGGAAAGATGTGATCAATATGCGACTGAAGGAATTACACGATGCGGCCAAAGAACATCCATTTTAGTAAAAGGCAGGTATGCTATAGTGTTGACTTTCATTTGTTTGGATTCCCTTGAAGCAGTTTAAAGACACTTAGTTTATCCCTTGTCTAATCAAGTCATCATTAGATCACTGCGTAAATCTACAAATCTTTGTTGAAAAGGACAAATCGTCATTACAAATTTACAAATCCCACAGAAATTTCTTTTTAGGATCAATTTTTTTTTTATGTCTGATTGATGTAGATTTTAAGGGCACCCTGCTCAACAAAAACACATTTCTACGTCCGAAAAAATATTATTGAAACTCATGCGTATAGTAAATTACATTAATATTGCATTATATTGACAAAAGTATATTCGCAAGAATTATGAATCAAAAATACCCTATATGATATAAATAAACAAATCATTGCATACAGATCTTATAAAAAGATGTGATGTTAAATCAAAGTTTAAATTAGAATATCAAAGATATTTCTTTCTTATTGAAAGTTTGAGTCATTGGAGAAAAACGTTTTTCACATGAAGCAGAAACTAATCAATTTAACGAATGGTTAACTAATCTGTTTGTCTTCCTTAAACCAAATATAAGTTTACTGAGTAATTGTAAACAAAATTACAATTAGAATATAAAGGGATTTATTTTACAACAAGTAATTTTGTAATTTTAATGCGACTTTTTCAGGTTAAAAGTTCAGTATGAAGATACGTTTGTACATTACATAGAAAAAAATCAGTTTGTGGACTCCCCGGAGTACGATTTAAGTCATCGATCCATCCTTCTTGACAAAGAACAAACATTTCAGGTAGTTCGCGATAAAATGATTTCAACAATAGATGATTTTAACCATACTGTGTAAGCATAACGAATTGCTGATATTAACAATTTGGCGAACACAGACCTTGTTTTATACATTTGATTTTTAATGCATCATCATTTTTTGTATTAGGTTTCAATACAAGCAGTAGAAAAAAGTGTCCTTCTAACTTGGACAAGAGACAAACTCAGTCAAAACTTGAATTCAAATCCAAGTTTGTCGGCCATCTTTGACATACTGATCGGAAAGGACATAAGTGACAAGCTATATCAGATTCAGGAAATGCTTCTCTTGAACCCCGAGTCTCCCCTAGGGCAGAAGAACGGAACATGCGCACACAGAATCCAAAGTGTTTGTCCAAGTCGAAACCCTTCACTGATAAATCTTCGGAGTGCCTTAGCAGCAAACGGTTCAATGTCTAGTCAAGATCACTTGAACACCTTTGGCTCTGATTTTAACGGTATATAAATTGAAATTGAAATGGTTTATACTTTATTAAAACTGTAGCTGTAAATTAATTAACAAATGTTTGCGTTAAAAAAAACGTTGCTTTTACGATTTGATATGAAATAGTTTTTTTTTCAAAAAGTATGTATTTTTTATATTTAACTATGCATATACATTGTATATATAATTTTCAATAAATAGATTGGCGATTCGATCATGATTAGGACCCGATAAGAATCAGTTAAATTTATAAAGGATAAAAAATAATATATCACTTATTCAAAACTAGTTTCAACAACGTGTTGTTTGCATTTTATTGTATTTTAATATGTTTTACGGTGCTACCGTTGGGGCGAGCGCAGCATGTGATCAAATAATGAATTATGATAAATCAATAAAAATAAAAGTATCAACGTAACGTAAATGAATTTTAATACAAAATAAAATATAAACATGCCTATTTTTTCTAGTAAATTTTCATTATTCATAATTTATAAGATTGTTTATTTATTTAAATAGAATTTATCTCAGATACAATGTTGTTGAATAATAAAGATTTTAACATAATTGTTACATTAAAAGTTTAAAATTTATCAAATTAAACTTAACTCCAAACAAACATCACGACGGTGAAAACCAGAGTGTGACATAATGTTTATTGCAGTTTATTTTCTCTTTTCTTGCCGCAGACATTTTTCTTAAACTTACATATAAAAAATTGACTTATCAAAGAGCCCCCCCCCCCCCCCCCCGTTTAAAAAAAATATAATTTACATATAAAAAAAAATTTGCTGATCATATAAGAAAAACGGTTTTGGACCCCCCCCCCCCCCCCCCCCGGGATAATGTAATAATTATGAAATAAAGATTTCCTTGCCTGTAGAGCTCGCTTCGCTCGCTAGTACTTAAAAACATTTTATATCTGGAATATGTATACACATATACAAAACTTATTCGTCAATTAATACCATCGTTTGGAATACAAATGCATATTTTCAAAGTTTGGGTATGTCGTTGCCATGTTTGCCATAGTCTTATTAGGGTATGATAGTTACAAATTACTTTATTTTGATAAAAGAAAATTGAATTAATTAGCCGTTACATATTGGAGATTTCTTTTTTATTCAACATTTAAAAAGTTTTAGAAAATTATAAAAGTCAATTTAGTCTTAGATAGCGTTAAAAAATTCCCTTTTTTGTGACAAAAAGTACTTTCTGGTTTGAGTCATATATTATTACTTATTAGGTTTGTTACTGACTGTTTAAAGAAATTTGTGGGGTCGGTAAAGTCCATAGAAGGCGAGGACTGTTTAAAGAAAGCCGAGCCTTCTATGGACTTTACCGACCCCACAAATGTCTTTAAACAGTCAGTAACAAACCTAATAAGTGTTTTGTTTTGTCGAGGACCTAAAGTTTGATATGTAAACAAACGTTTGTGTAGAAAATCAGTTCAAATAACGTTACGTCCGCCATGTTGCCCTATAAATTTTGACGCTTGCCTTTTAAAGAAATTTGTAAGGCAGCCACGTGACGCGTTTCATCCAATGACGTCGCGACATTCTAGTCCGAGGCAAAACAAAAACGTATATTAGCGTACTCTGTTAAAATTGATCATGGGAAGATGAGGGTACGATATCATAGAATGCAAAACTGTTAATCTTTAATTTTACTTTTTTTATGTTTGGTAAAAAACGCGACCATCTACATATGGAAAGTTTGTTTATGTATGGTATGAATATGTTGTGAAGCAGTCAATTTTGATGAAATTAAGCATACTTAAATAGATTCATTGTGCGCACAATTAGACATTCGCGCAATTCCCTAACCTCATGTTCTGAACTGCTTAAATTGACGTATTGTGTTGCTTTCCTTTGCAGGATGGAGCTCGCAACTACACCCAGTGCTTTCTATAAAATCAAACACGTTTGAAAGCCAAGTCTGAAAGAGAGAGAGAGAGAGAGAGAGAGAGAGAGAGAGAGAGAGAGAGATTGAGTTCGATATGTCTTCAGTTTATCAATCTCATTTAATCTGGAGAGTGAAGATAAAGATTCATTGTAAAAAAAAGAAAGTGCTGTTTATTGATGTATTGTAATCTTTACGAATATTGTAGACATACTATAACTGTTGTCGACTCAAGATAATGTAAATAAACTAATTTTTTTGTAAATTGACGTATAGCTCTCGGCATCAAAATGCCAAAATAAATTTCAGGAGATTCCGATTTTCACCACTTCATGATCACAGTTCATAAGTTTATTCATCAGATGCTAGTTTCCATAATAAAATCTTTTTCTGAAAACCCCAAATTGCTGAATTTTAAAATTTGTTGCAATAAAATGAAATTAACATTTTCAAATTTTTCAAAACATTTATTTAGTCAAGTTGATTTCATTAAGACATTTCATGCAATATATAATGGAACATAAACCTTTATAAGGAGACACAAGGTTGTCATAGCCAACAGTATTCTGCGATGTAAAAACACGTCTGAAACTGACACATTTTTAACAAAGAAAATTGAAATCCTTTTGAAATAAATTTACTCCTTCCTCATACCAGATTTATTATTAACATCTATGTTCTCTAATTTTGATTTTCTTTCAAATATTTGATTTCTTCTACAATGTATAAGAAGAATAAGAATTTAATCCCCTTTGATACATCTGAAGGTACTGGTATACGAATGTTTATACATAATTATTAGGGAAGAATGTTCAGTGTATTAACAAAAGCTTTAGACGATTATAATCAATTCACAATGTTTTTTTTGTAAGTGGACTTAGATCATAACAATTTAAATAAATTTGATATAATATAAATTAACACATGCATGGGTCGTGAAACGTTGAATTAGTTGTTTTGAAGAAGTCTGAAGATCAATAAAACATTTTTAAATTGTATTTTATTTTGTTTTGATTGATAGATAAACCTATATTTTGTTTTAATTGATAGATAAACCTTTTTTTTGGAGAATCTTGAAAACCCTTCAACAATGACGTTGCAAAGCAGAGGAACAAATTATATTGTATTTTCTGTACATTTATGAATTTAAAAGATTAAATACCACATAGAATAATTGCATGTATTCAATGGCATCTAATAAATGGAAATACATTTTTTATCACAGTGCACAATATTTAACAAATAGATGAGTTACAAATTAAACGGTATGCACAACACATTTTTCGCACTTTTATACATGGACAACACAAAACTAGTTACATAACAGACGGTGTGGCATAACAATAAAAAAAATAATAAAAAAATCATTTAAAACAAAACTTATTAAAGGTTAACATTAATTTTTCTTGATAATGTTTCTCAGATACTCATGCATAAAATTGTTTTCAGAGGTATACTATAAAATTTAAGTTTTAAAAAACTCTATTGTATACTAGAAACACACATCATATAGTACTAATGAAGGTGAGCAAATATAGGCAATTAAACATGATAATTAACCTCTTACATGTGTTGAATAATTTTAAAGTAAACAAAAATTGAAGGTATATAAGTAGTTCATGTTTACACTGGACAATATTTCTGTATTTCACTGATATTCTCTTCTTATGTGTTCCCAGTTTTCAATGAAGTTGGAAATGTTCATTCCTGAAAAAGAAATAAAAAAAAAATAATAATAGTTGGCTTGGAGTTATTAGTATCCACTTATTGCTCTTTTTTGTATTTTGTATTCCTGTGAAAACTCAAAAAAATTAAATTATATAAAACATTGTCCAGTATTCCTTCAAACAAATCGACAGTGTTACATTACAATCAGTTTTAAACTTGAATTGCACATTTAATGATAAACAGTAAAATTTTTGTTTTTCGCAATTTAGTAAATTTGTATATATGTAAAATAAGAATGTTCTAATGATGTAAAATTATATTCTTGATGGTGAAGTTTTATCATAATTGGTAAAAACTGAAAAGAATCATTTTTTTCTCTATATTTAAGACCTTTGAAAACCAAAGATTTACAGGATACATTCACCAAGAAAGATAACGTACTTAATTTTCTTTTCTCAGCTTCTTATCAGACCTCCACAGCAAAAGCGGATTGTAATTAGTTTTCAAACAAATAAATAACTGTAAATTTTTGATTTTTTTGTTTTGAAATGAATGTTTTAAACGCTAATGCAATTTTTTCCTTCGAAATCTAAGTTGTAACGACAACCTTAAAAAGACTAAAGATACATGGAGTTGTGCATATGTTTTAGTATTAACACCGAATCAATGACGACGATGAAGATAACATGACGTTATCGTACATTTATAGTTTTGTAAATGCTCGAATGTATACAAAGATATACTGGTGCATTTATCGAATATTACTTTAGTTTATATGGTTACCTTAATATGGTAAATGAAATGTTTGACCGAAGATAAACTTAAAGTTCCAGGAAGTCTACTAAGCATCGCTTCCAATGTCTGCAGTATCAGTGTGTCCAACAGTATACCATCTTGCTGACCGTCACATCGAACCTCCTGTACGTACATTTATCTATTTCAGCGTCTAAATACCACACATGATTGAAAAAAAAATAATTTACCAATCCATATATAACATATATACTAGGCATTGTTTATCTTTTTTACTTCAGTATTAATTTATTTTATAATGTAAAATTCGAATTACGTTGTAGGGTTCTTTAACGTTCGTATATATTCCGATCTTTAAGATCCATTCATTCCAAAGGTAATATAATCTGCTTGTCTTACCTAAAATACATTTCCCAAAATTCATATACTATTTCTGTAAACATTTCTGTTGTGTTTTTTTTTATTTCAAATAACACCTAAAATATATGTAAATTTTTTTTTCTTTTAAAAAAGATGGATTTAAACATAAGTCGTGTCAAAAAAAAATACAAGAAGAAATTATTTGACCTTCCGGTCTACAAGTGTAGTTAAAGCATACATACATTTTAAAGAGGTAACATCGATATGCATCATGGAAAAAAAAAGAAATGCAAATTACTAGCGTTATAATTTGTTTTGAAAAATAACGATTGAACATAATTTTTATTCGGATGATGTATTGAGTATGCCTTGTTTGGTTGTTAACATTTTCAAACTATATATACTTACAGTTTGTATTATCATTAACACGAATGACCAGAGCAAGCACTTGCCCTGCAAAACTAAGTTTTTTTTAAATAACTGCACGCAATACTATCGACCAGGGATTCAATGTTGTTGTTCCACATTAAACGTTGTTGTCAAGCGCGCGTGAAGATTGGTCGTTCATCAAGCGGAATAGCTCTACTATTCTTGATTACTCAATACCACTGGCAGAGACTAGATGTCTCCCACGGATTATATATTGTAAATTCAAAGTTTTAATTGATTTTACCACATGCACATGTGTTCGTTTTTTTTAAAATTGAGTTTACTATTTAACTTACCAGCAGGAAATCCGGATACATATTTTGGAAGGTGTCCCATAAATTATATGTAAAATACATTTTAAATCGACAACCCGCGTCAATAATGATGTATTGTTTTACCTATAAGGTTTATGAAAAGCAACAATGGACAAATAAAGAACAATTAACATGGAAAAGCCAATATTGAAACTTAATAAATTCTTAAAACAGTTTATTAAGTTGAAATGTAAAATATATTCAAAATATTAATATTGTTATATGTTTAAAAAGCCTTTTAAAAAATATAAGTTGATGAATATGCTTCCTGGATTTTAATTTATTAGTATTACTCATTTAGGCGAACTTATCTTGACATTTTATAAACTTCCACGTATATGCAACAATTTTGTCTGTGACAATATTTACGATTTAGAAAATTGAGTGTATTAAAAAACTTAATCTATACATAAACCTATATAATTGTTTCTTAATAAATTCAAATGCTATAATGTTATCCCTTTTTAGTTAAAATGGTGTTGTATAGTTATATATCATTATAATGTATTGTGAATTGGAAACAAATGTGAAAACTTATCCCACCTCTGGAGGGTAAGCAGTTGATGGAAGCATCCTCTGTGTGGTCACAGTTGTTTGAGCCCCAAGTAGCGTGCTGACAGCCCTGAATTCTGGCCTCGGTACCTTCACATTTAACATCGTCCAACCAGATAGGACCTGATCCCTGCCCATACACTGCACCTCCGTACACTTCTGATGTTGTCCTGTATGTTGTTTAATTAAGACGATAACTTTACTTTTTTATAGTATTAGAATATTGTTATTGTACTGATTTAATTCGAAATCGTAACAAATGTTATTTGACAAATATTGTTAATGAATTCTTTATGAGAACATAACAAATAATGTGGTTTTGATCAAATCAACATTTTAAATCAGTTAATCCTACCAGGGCAAACCTAATGTTCGACAAACTACTGCAGACACTTTTTCATTTATTTTGTCATCACACACTGTTCCCCATTGACCGTGCCTGTATACTTCCAAACGGCCTTCATATTGAGTAGCTCCTTCAATAAGTCTGACGGTTTCTGTTAATACAGTGCAATTTTCAGGTTTTTATATTTGTATAAAATTAGGGAATTTGGAAAAATAAAACATTTTTTAGAATTTTGTTTATTGATTTTTACCTCTCATCAGCAAAATAGTGTTTGAGAAATAAATAATGTAAAAGTAGTAAAAAGTCTCGAAGACATAATGTACGAGATTAATATGTTAAAATATTTTTGAGACTATACTATTGTATAATACACATTGGACTTGGCAGATAAGTATTCAAAACAAAACGTTGCCGATGTTGTAGCAATTACCTGGTTATTAAAATGGATTTTTGATATGAAAATGCATAAAATGTGTAACGGCTATGTGAATTAAACATGTTAACTTTATGCTTTGGAATTGTCAGAACATATTACTTTAATTAAATTCTTTGTTATCTTTATTCTATTCTTATTGTCAATAGATTTATAACGCATGATTTTAAAAGATTTGAAAAGATTTTTTATTTAAGATAGACAGAACACAAAGTTATCTCACCATTGGCTGGCAAGCAACTGATGGAGACGTCCTTGCTGTGATCACAGTTGTGTAACCCCCACCCACGGTGAGTACAGTCTTGTATTTTTGTCTCAGTTCCTACACAGTCAACATCGTCCAACCAGATAGGACCTGACCCCTGGCCATACACTGCTCCTCCGTACACTTCTGATGTAGTCCTGAATGGTTAGTACCAAGACGTTAAGCCTTAACAATATAACATCTGTTATTGATAGATACCGGCTGAGGGGTTATTGTTGTTAAAATTTTCTTTAATGTGAACATTATTTTTCCTGTTTTTGTAGTACTGTTATGTTTACTGGAAACATATCTTTAATATAGTTGCATTGAGTTATTTGTCATTTTTGATCAACCAAACTTTAGATCTAGCCAATGAAAGGTATCAACAGATTATTAAAATTTGAGAGATAAATTTGTTCAATTATGATTCAGAACAATAGCCTGTTTTTTATGGTAAACTGGTGCTTACTTTTGAGATAAACATGGTAACATGTCATGTAATTTTCAATAAGATAAAAAGAAACCAGCTACAATCTACAAATCTAGAGTTTTTATTGTTTTTTATCGATTGAATCATCACAGATGTCCAAAGCCTCTTTAAAAGCAGCATTTAAAAAGTCCAGCCCCTCTTCTTAAAATAATATTAAATTAAACATTGGTTTCTGGATTATTTTTTGTAGGATTTTAAATAGAATTTTAAGAAAATGTATTTTCTACAAAATTTCTGGTAGATATATTGTACAGAAAAAATATATATCACATCATTTGTGACGTCATAGAAAATCTAACACGGATAATACAACATGAAATCAGTTATTAGATCTTGAGAATAATCTAACCAAGGCAAACCCAATGTTCGACACACCACTGTGGAGATGTTGGCATTTAACTCGCTTTCACACACTGTTCCCCATGCTCCGTTGTAGTACACTTCTAATCGACCTTCATACTCAGTCGATCCTCCAACCAGTCGTACAGTATCTGCATATATGTTAATATGTTTAGATAGTTTCATTATTGATGTAAGCGTGAAACTACTATATCGTACATAATCATTATCTAACCCAATGGTTGAAAATTATAAAGGATTTATCAATGGTCAATGTTGTTAAAAAAATATATAAAAGCATCGCTCAAATATTCTACAAAAATGATTTTCTTGTAAACAATATGTACAGTGACATTAAATTTAACTTGCTTATCAAATGGTAAAGTAAAAACAGATTAGTGCATATGTTGCGCACCTTTTGTTCTCTTTTTGGCTTCATGAAAATTACATGATGTAGGGAACGTGTGTCGATATAAGATGACTTACACTGTTAAGAAACCCCCGGATACGGTAAATAGATTTTGGTTGAAGGAAAAGGTTAAATATAAGTGTAAAAATCAAATCAAACATGCTTTAGAGGACAACCACCTGTATCGTATAAACGACAGTATTTGTCATGCATGCAAGATTACTTCTTGAACAAAAGTGCTTTAAATCATGATTACCCAATTATGTATGATATGAAAGCACGAGAAAAATTCTCACAAATCATACACAATATGTTCTATTTTGATTAGACGACACCTTTCCAAAAATTGAAAATATATAATTTTATAATCTTATTGTTATAAATTTTCCTACGTAAAGAACATGGAAAATTTGGATGTATTACTATTTGTGGAATTTATAAAGTAAACGCAGTACAGTTAAGGCGGTCAATAAAAATATGGGCAAATTTTTGTGATGAAAACACGTATACTTTAGTTAAACTGGCATGTCCTTTTTAAAATCAATAACAGTCACTCAAATGCAATATATTTCTAAAATATACATATAACAGTACAATATTTTATGATCATAGTGGTCACGTGATATGGCAGTCGCATGGTACAAGCAAATGTATTTGTGGTTTTGAGGTCATTTAAAAAACAACTGAATTATGAAATAACTTGATGTTATATCGTAGATTTTGAAAAACGGTGCGAACTTTTTAAGATAAGAATATTTGTTAGTAGAAAACGTAATTTATAATGCATATGTTGAATAATTTTGAAGGTCACAGGGTTAATTTCATTAAAAAATAATTAATTTGTAAGATTTTACAAGGATCGTAGAAGTTTTTAAGTTACACAGCATATTTCAAATTCACATGGTAAAGTTTGTCGGGATCAGGTAAGTGTATGCTCTTGCAATTAAGTGATTTATTTAGGTACTCAGATTTTAGATATACGATATTTTATACAAAACCGAGGTGGCTTCTTTATACGATGCATACTTTTAACAAAATGAAAATAAGACTATATAGGTAGCATTCTACTAATAATAATTTTAAACAAAATATTCGTTTATACTTTTCCGTTAATATATGACATTTATTTTTCTTCGCTATAAAACTGCACGATAGCCTTCAATGATTTAATGCGTCATTTTGAAGCATATGACGTCATATTTTGTAGTACAGCGAGAACGACATCTCGCTTATTTTTCAGTGTGTACGATATAACAGACATCAAAATTGTAAGTAATAGCATTTGTTGTTTTGAATTAAAAGATTAGTATAAGTTAATTTTACTAATAAATAGATTAATAAGTTCTTTCGAGGTTTGTAATATACATGTGATGTCATAATGCACATTTCCCGTACTTTTTGTCTGAACGGAGTTTATTGACAGCCTTAACTGTGCTGCGAATTCAATATTTACAAGGATTGATCCAAGCGCTCTATGAGAAAATATTCTATCTCAAAATATGAACAATTCTAATTTTCATTCAAATTAAAAAATTAATAAATAAAACATCAAATTAACGTCAAGTTTTAAACTGTTTTTTTTTTTTAATTTAAATATAAAACAAACCAATCGAATCTGCGCTAAAATACACACAATTTCATGTGGTAAATATTACGTTATTTTACATGCATAGGTAATAATTGAATGGCGTCATTTGTGTTAATTATCATCTCGTATATGAATCTAGAGATGGTATCTGGTTGGGATCTTCCAAGCATGGATGTCGGTTGTTTGTATGAATGTTAAAATCGTTGCCAATAAACTTCAATTGCTATATTGAAACATGGAGAAACCGTTAAATTAACATATATATAGTATTGTGATATTCAATTTTCTTCATGCTGTAAACCTATAGGGTTTGAGACAATTATTTTAATTTAATAATAATAAACATATTGATTATTTTTTATAATATATTTACGATATAATATATTGACCTTTTACAATGTACTTACTATAAAGTACATTGACCTGGAATCTGATCAGGATGTGAAAGTGCAAGACTTTTCCGAGACATTTCCGAAGTAGTAAACAAACTGTTAATCGGATTAAGGACAGTGTAAACAAAACCAGGATGTACATCTATTTAGAGGAGCCGATAAAGGAACAATAATTGAACATTAGTAAAAGAACTATATATGATATTAGTCAAATTTGGCCCCAAAAATTCGCTATTTTTAAAATGATTCAGGTACATTAACTTGTTGTGTTATTTTATAAAAGAGTTGACATGAAATATGTTTTTCACCCATTTATTTGATTTATATGCACTTACTTGCAGTATTTGACGTCAGAAGTGACGCTTTTTTATAATTCAATCAAAATCAACCAACATTTGACATTTTTCTTATCTTTTTTCGAATGGGAAATATATAGCGACTCTTTGAACAAGGACGAACTTTTTGTCACTTATAAGTATTGTAAAGATACATCTTTGGTGAAAATATTTTGTTTGTTCAAGCAGTCGCTCAATGTTTCCTTAAAGAAAAACTGCCTCAAAACAAGCCGTTTTATGGTAAAAATGAGAAAATGGCGGGAAAAGGTCAATTTTATGATGTCATATTTTTAAAGTGTGGGCACTAAAATCAAAATGAAAATTATGAAAAAACTTCAAATGTATATTTGTACAGATAAAACAAAGAATTACAGTAAATTGACAATGTTCATTTTAGGAGGCCATTTTAGGCTCAAACCATATAAAGTCCTTTCTGTTAACATTATATTAATTTTTAAATAAGACTGTGACGTTAAATTAAAGACAGCAGCAATTTATATTATATTATAAATTATTTTGTGAGTTTTCAGGATTTTATCATGATATATTATAGAACTTAATAGTACAAATAATTATGGAATTTGTTTACTTGAATATTAATTGCTTATCTTGTACGTAAATGAGTGTTATGTATGTAATCATATAAAATATACTCGACGGCACTCTTGCGGCAGAGCCACTATACGATCCTCCATACGATCTGGACCTGTACCAAATAAACTATTGGAAAAGACGTTTGATTTGTCTTATTGGCTTACAATGCTTTTCAAAGTAGAATCAATCATATCGTAGTCTTAAAATTTTAACACTATTGATACAATATACTTGATAATGTAGCAACTATAATAATTATTTTCGGTTCTCCAAATCATATGAAAGATTTACTTACACAAATAAAATATCATTAAGTGTATTTTTTTTTTATTAGAAACAATAAAAGCAAGCACAACTCACCATATCCCGGCAAACAGTTAACATATGCATAGGTAGACGGGAAGTTGCTGTTCCTAGTGTAAGATCCCCATCCACGATGTGAACACTTATCAATGTTTGTCTCATTACCAACACAACTAATATTCTTTAGGTAAACACGGCCAACTTCATAAACATCATATCTGCGATAGGCTTCTGATGTATACCTTTATGTTTAAAGTTTAAAGAAAGGTATTATATACAATGAAGTTCATCGTTTATTCAAAGCTGAAATCGATTTACCTGATTGTTATGTCAATTTAAAAATATATATTTGTAAGATTGCTAAAAATCTTTGGTTTACTAAACAAAAGGAAAACAAGAAAAAATATTAGTGCGATGTAGACGCATTGAATCTAGTGATATATCTTGCGTCTTTATGCGACTGCTGTACAATGAAAGCGAGTGTTGTAAGATAATGCGATAGGAGCGCACGACAGACCAGCTGATCGGACGATTGAACGTTCACAAATGCAATTGGACAAGCGGCGCTTGTCCGATCATGTATTTTATCGTATGAATACTCGTATGAGTAAGAGGGGGTATATATACCGCTCGTCACAGACCCCTTTCAGTAGACATTGCTGATTGCAAGAGAAGATGTCGCCAAAGAAGATAACAAAAGCAACAGTCAAAACCAAGGTCAATTGTAGCCTGAAACAGTAACCTACATATGAGCTATTCACCCCCCCCCCCCGTTTTATTGGCTCACCTGAGCTGAAAGCTCAAGTGAGCTTTTCTGATCACCCGTTGTCCGTCGTCCGTCCGTCCGTCCGTCTGTCCGTCCGTCTGTAAACTTTTAACATTTTGATCTTCTTCTCTAAAACCACTTGGCCAAATTTAACCAAATGTGGCACAAATCATCCTTATAAGAAGGTGAATATAAATTGCAAAAATAAAAGGCCAGATTGTATTCAAAGCGGAGAAAATCTCGAAACTGTAAAAAAGGGGGGTGCATTTTAAAAAATCTTCTTCTCAAGAACTACTAAATTAATCCTAACGTAATTTAGCATAAATCATCCTTAGGTAAAGGAAAATATAAATTGCAAAAATTATGTGCGAATTTTGTTCCAAATTTGAGATAATTGCGAAAATACTAATAAAGAATGGCTCGTTATTCCCTATATCGTAGACTGGCAATTCATTGCGATAGCCTGGTCTATGACAGGCATCGCCAGTCTACCGCATCTCGAAAACGAGGTTCTTTGTTTGAAGCTGGCAGTTTGTTGTGCAACAGTTCACGTGCGAATATAATCTATGAAACATGGAAATAACATTGGTGCCGATTATTGTGAAGTAAATTGGGGTTAAACATTTCAACGCGTTGTCATTTTCACTTGTGAGGGTGGTTTTAGCTTGTTTTGATTTTTTCGTTTCATTTTGCCTTTTAACTTGGGAAACAATCGCCTTGTATTTGGAACGTAGACTTCGGTAAATAGGCAGTTGATTGTTTATTAATTTCTAATTGTGTCAACAAGGATCAAACACCGGAGCGACTTTGGTTGAAATAATCGATTTTTGATCGGTAACTTCGCCGGAATTTCTTCCGAAAGAGAATTTAAAGTAGCCATGTATTCCGAGTTCATAATCGTGTAAATTAAATCCAAAGACAATAAAAAGATGTTTATGAATTTGAAAAGACGTTTTCACAGTCTCAGTTAAAACCTATTGTGATTAATTACCCGCGACTGTCTTATCTTTAGAGGTTATAAATACGGGTGATGCAAACACATATACCGTGCATTGAAAATTACAATCGATAATCATTACATTTCTTGTTGATCGATACTACAGTTAGAAGGTAACTTGTAATTATTTAATAACTCTGCCAAATTAATGCAAAACCGTTTGTTTACAGTTATCTTCAAAACTAAAAACTGTTGTAATTGGGTCATAGGGTATGACTAATTTCTCCAAAATACACAGTGCATAAACTGATTTTGTGTCACCTGGCTAACTCAATTACAAAAAAATTTATCTATATAATGTATGAATGCATTAAAAAAAAATGAAATTAAACAAATTGGATAAGTTTTTAAAAGTTGCCTATCATTCCACGACTGACGCTGAAATGTTAGTTGATCATTGGAATTGTCTTGCTAAACATTATATACTTGTGTACAGAAAAATCAAAAGGATGATGTGCTATAACTACTTTCTTGGGTCTTTTCTCATTTGATAAATTATTTGAAATCTGCAACAATTTTGGTATTTTTCAAACGAGTAAATTAAAAACTTCTTTTAAACAGTTCTGACACATTATAATTATGAGGATATCCGTGCATTATCATTATTTTAAATAAAATATTGCAGCAGAAATTCTTCTTGGTTTGTAGACGTTTGTTTTTTTTTTTGAGGGAATATGAAATAATTAATGGGCCTTAGTACAGAACTGATACCTGTATGCCTGACAATACATTAAATTATATAGCTTTTTAACACATCATGTGACAACATTTTCCAGTCAAATGTTTTCATCGATCAAGTGAGTAAGGATATAAAACGTCACACAAGTTTACATCAGGAAAACAATTATTTGAGAGAAGACCAATTAAGTTTTTTACTGTAGCCTTAGCAACTTTTGCCACAGAGTTCAAACACTGTGTACTGCCTTCCAGACTAGCTGGCGATTCTCTGTCCGTCAATCTTTGTTAACTTTCACATATGAGATATCAGCTGTGACAATGAAATGTATCTCATCTGCATGGTATATTCATAGAGCTTGGCATCTTAAATAAACACACTAAAATATTCACTTCGATGTGGAAAATGAAAATTACACTAATTTAAGTTCGATATTTTTTTTTGAAGAAATATTGCAGTTAATGGTAACTACCTTTTCCAGTATTTTCATCATATAAAATAAATATGCATTGCATGGTCTCTAAGACAACATATTAATGAAATAAAATGTTGGCATCCTTTAATTGTGTAGATTCAAAATGTTCAAATTATGATTACACACAATAAGGTAGGCCCACACTGGGTGTCGATTTTTTAACTGATATACGTCTTAGGAAATGTATGATTTTTTTTATCTTAAATGAGCTAATACTGTTCACATATGTGCAAAAACTGTAGGAAATAATATACCGGTGTTATATATAATTAATATATCACATTATATTTTCACCCCTACCCCTTTATAAAATATTGAATTTTAGGTCAGAAAATTATCATGGTACTTAACTTTGCTAAATACTAAATTTTACTGTTCTTAATTATTTAAGGTAGTCCTATACTCGGCTATTAATGGGCTCAATCATTAAAAGCTTAGCTTTAAATGATAAATATACATTCTAGCAATACATATACAAAAGAAAATATCTATGTTTACATGCTAGTTTGTTTGTTATCACCTCTCAGATGGGTGTACCCCCTTGCGAAAATTATTGTCAATTATGAAATTTGCCAGACGTCCGTTTTTCATATTTTGGGAAAATTTGAACTGAACATACAAAATAGAGTATAAATATTTATTTAAGCCATATCTCATCAATGATTTTGCGCAAATTTCTGTAAGTAAGTACGCTTTATGGACCTGATGTATCAAAATAGAAAACAAAAATGCAATGCTAGTATCGCGTTTGGTAGTTTTTTTTTTTACTATTTTATAGACTTAAACTAAAATTCATGGTGTTTATTCTATAGATTGACGTCTTAGAAAAAAGATTTGGTAAAATAAATTATATGTTGACGGATTACTTTTCACGGTATAAGCTCTAAACCATGTAGACCCTGACGAAAAAATCTGTATAAGTCACATTTTGCTACAGTTTTCTGCCTAGATCTGTCAACAATGTTAGATATCATTTAAACATTAATTAATTGACGATTGATTAAATTTGAAATAGCTTCTGTCTCTAAATTTAAACCGGTTTTAGTAAAAGAAAAAGAAAAATTCGGGGGGGGGGGGGGGGTCAAAACAACGAAGATATAAGCATACCTGAGATCCTGGTTAATCAGAAACTTCGTTTTTCATTTTACTTTAACAGAATCGAGTTTCTCAACATTAATCATTTCTATCTCTCATAGAATACATATATTACCGTTCTAATTGCTTATTATTGCCATTGTTTACAACAGCGATCTAGAGCAAAATCAATACCGGGTATCAAAAACACTGTGTAAAAGTCGAACCAATATTGAAAAATCCGTATTATGACGTAGTGCGATATTAGGACTACTTTAAGGACACACGAGACGTTCCTCAATTTTATATAATTTTCCTTGATAAATTATTCCTTATTTATTAACATTTAAACCTGTTAATTCCCAAAAATTCAAGGTTTATTACCAGGCTATTTTTAGAGCTATTATAATATTTAGAATTTTCCGTAAAATAGCATGCAAAATGCATTTGAATGCTTATAAATAAAGTCATAGTATATATTTTCAATTGAACACTTTATATCTAAATAAAAAAAGTATCATATAACAGGAAAATATAATTATGGAATTACTTGGTGGAAATCTTCACATTGTGGAGATAGGAAAAAATAGAAAATAATGGAGGATAGGTCGCGTCTGACCGTAAAGTGTGTTAAGTCAATGTAGTTCGCCATTGTTGCTCAGGTGAGCGATGTGGCCCATGGGCCTCTTGTTTTCGGTCATATCCCTCTTTTTTGTCTGGTAACGGATAAAGACGTGGCGAATGCCGATGTCTCACAGTATTTCACTTTTACCATAGCATTTGCTGGGGCCAATTCAAGACGAGGTGAAACCGCAATTAAAAGCAAAAATATCACGGGGCGAAAAAATACTGTATCCAGTATAAACTAGTGGCAAAGCATGAACACCTAAACCTATAAATCATGCAATGATAGTAACACTTGAAGATTACATAAGACACTTTGAGCAACAGTCTCATTGTCGCACAACACACGCAAAAGCAGCTGAAATTTATCTTACGATCTTTAAAAATCGTGCATCGCTCTTGCGAGTACACAAAACGTTGTAAAACGTTCGTACTAATATTCGTTCGTTGCATTGCAATAATTAATATAGCATTCTGTGGCGTCCGAATATTGTGCATCTCCGCTACTTTGAGGATACTTGATGCTACCACAAAAACGCATGCAACGAATGCTAGAGCTCAAGCAACGTGTGTGATAGCTCGTGCGAAGCCAATAAATCCCGATCGGAAAGTATTGTTAGGAGCAACTGCGATAATTATAAAATAGACTTTTATTATCATAAATACAATTCTAAATATAATCATACTCACCAAGGTAGCCCTAAAGATCGGCATACCACTGAGGCGAATTTTCCATTTCTCTTATAACTAGACACTGTTCCCCATTTTCCGAATTTGTAAACTTCTACTCGACCTTCGTATTTTGTCGGTCCTCCAACAAGTCCGATAACAGTATCTAATAAATTAACATCTTAGTGTCAATCAAAATTGTCTATCAGTTGTAATATAAATGGTCAAATGTAAGTTTAAATATAGTTCTAGTTATGGCTTGTGCATAACCCGAAACTACTAAACTTTAGGAGATAAGGATATTATTCCGTCATTAGTTAAACTATTTCCTTTCTAAACCTAGATAATTTTTTTTCTTTCACGTTTACGTTTTGTATCATTTTAGTCCGTAAAGTACTTTCTGTTTGTCGTTTATTTGAACTGTAATGCTCAGTGTTTTGGTGGATGAGTGTTACCACATTCACCTAGAGTATATATGCATGCCATGCTCACGTCAGTTTACTCTGCACTAGGACAGTATTATGATAGTTACGTTTAAAGTGTAAAACATTGTTAGCATCTTTTTGCCGTTCGTACAGTGTATGCATATTATTAGGTGACGAGAAAACACTCTGTTTATTACCATTTGTATGACTGGTCATTAGAGAATTTCTTAAAGTATCCTGATGTTATTTTTAATATTTAAGGTTTTGGGTTGTATGCTTTCCACTTATGTGAGTAATAATGTCTTGAGCCAGCGCTGGCCGAAGAAGGACGAGGTTCCGATTGCCTACCACTTTAGAATAAACTATGGTCAGTTATTTACCGGAAGTGGAAACGCAGCGACGTCGTTTGATGCAGTGATGTGGTCGCATGGATGCGTAGATGCCTGGTAATTGGGTGACACTGAGGAGACTTGGAAGTTTAATATATTTTTCAAACATAAGTTCAACATACTTTTAAAAATTCATATGTTTAACGTATGTTTAAGATATGTCTAGCATTTGTTTCTCAGAACATAAGTTGAACATATGTTGCAATTTTACCTGTGTATTATGATTATTTTGTGCTTTGGTAAATAGTCTTATTGTAAACAAAAACCCAGAAAATCGTGTTAGTTTTAATAGATCGGAAATTGGTAATTATGACACGGTTTTATAAATTTTAACAATTTGAATTTAATACTCAATGTATTAAGGCAAACTTATCACACGACCATTTTAGTATTGTGTAAAATTAAATCAATCAATTACGTATTACAAATATTTCGGTATCGTCAGAAGCCAGAATTGTTTAATTATCTATATCTATTTACATCTAAGGACTAACAGGTATAAATTGTAGCCACTAATAAACATCGTTTTATTACAATTGCCTTTATAACCTAACTGCAGTTGTGTTCGTTTAAAATAGTCATAATGAAATTGTATTATTTTCAAGTTTGCTTTTTTTGCGTTCATATTTATTACGAATTATACAAATATAACAGTCAGTGAAAAAAGTCGAAAATTCAAGGATCATGTGTCTAGTATAAATAGCGTGTGTATTGTATTGTAACTTTTTGCCATAGTTATGTTATTTAACGTCATATAACTTAAACATTTAGTAGACATAATTTAGCAATGGTTTCAAACAATTTGAATTTTTTATTGCTTAGAGATTATTTAGAATCTAATCCTGCAACAATGAGGTCATCGCGCACGGTCATACTTTGTGTTTTGTCAACAATAAACTATATTATATTGACAGTAATATCTAATAAATTGGGCTTAAAACCAAAAAAAAATTTGAAACCTGCAATTAAGGTGGCTCGACACACCAATGCATTATTTGATGGATCGATGAAGAATCATTTTTGAGAAATGATTATACAAAAATGACACCTATATCGGCCTCTGATTATTTTATATGAATTTTTTTGTATTTTTTGATAGAAACCGGAAACATCGTTTTAGCTGCGAACAAGATATATTAGAGCTAAAAATTTGTTATCAATTAATGCACAATTCAATTATCTACAAATATATATCAAAAACGGCCAGAAAAACTTTGAAATATTTTTGTAAAAAAAATATTTATGAAAATGAAAAAAAAGGATTGTATCTATGGATAAAAACTGCAGATAAACTGTTACTCGCATTTAACAATTGCTGTACAATCATATTTCAACAAGAAATTGAAACGCAATAGTGAAATTAAAAATTTTATAAGTGCGCTTTAGCGCATGCAATGAAATTAAAATTTTATGAATAAAACTGAAGTAAGGTATAACAATGTATTCTCCCTGGCTTCCGGTAATCCCAGCCTATTTAAAGAATAAGATCTCGCGAGATCTTCCTTCTTAAGTTTGGCGGAGATATGTATATATAGATTTTTTTTTTTTTTTTTTTTTTCAATACTCATAAAATTCTAATTTCATTGCTGTGTGTAAAGTGACATTTGATTGAAAAAATAACAACTTTTTTTTTTTTTTTTTTTAATTTTGTTGTCAAGGTAACAGAGTTTCAGAGTCAAGCTGCCTTTTCACTTCTTGCTGCCTGGATATGGCGCTCTACAAAATACAATGACAAAAATTTATGTATCAACTGATCACATCAAGTTGATTAATTTAAATACAAAATGTAAAATCCAAAACTATATCAAACACCTGAAGTAAGCATAAGCCCTTAGGGTGAGGAGGGTGGGAGGCTTATACCTTACTTCAGTTTTATTCATAAAATTTTAATTTCATTGCATGCGCTAAAGCGCACTTATAAAATTTTTAATTTTATTTCATAAAACTGAAGTAAGGTATAACAATGTATATTTAAAGCCTGATATGTTTTAGATTTTAATTCTCTTTTACTTTCAGAACTGAATTAGAAAATTCTGACTCGTTTTCAATTGGTTTATTGTAAAACGTATAGAAAGTATTTGCTGATTTCCAGTTTGCTAACTCCATAATTTGCTTGACCGACAATCCAAGCTTATTTGCTTTAGAAGTACTGGCCCCTCTTGTAGAATGTGCTTTAAAAATGCTTGTATCAATTCCTGCATTTCCCAATACTGTTTTTAACCATCTAGCAATAGTACAGGACCTAACTGGCTTATGGGGTTTCAAAAAACTGAGAAAAAATTTATTTTCTCCATTTCTAATAGGTTCTGTGATTTTTAAATATTGCATAATGTGTTTTCTGACATCAAGTCGTTCATTTTCATACTCCTTGAATATCAATTTAACAGGTTCCATTCCCACTTTTCGTGTTTTAGTCAGTTGAACTATTTTAAACACAATTTCGTTTGGGGAAATTTGCATAAATTTCAGATCTAAATGGTACAGCTCCGATGACCTACAAGCTGTTGACAATGCCATAAGGCTGGCAACTTTCAAAGTTAACAACTTTAAACCTAAATTTTCACAAGGCCCTAAGGAAATTAGATATTTAAGTACAATATCTACATCCCAAGTGTGATTGTATCTAGGCATAGGTGGCCTGGAATTAAACACTCCAGACATAACCTGCTTTATAAGGTTGCTTTGACCTACTTTTATACCATTAATTTCAGGATGAAATGCTGAAATTGCAGATCTGTAACTGTTTACAGACCTATATTCGTACCCTTTTTGAAACAACTCTGACAAAAAAAATTTGCTATATGTTCCAAAGAGGAGAAAAAGGGATCAACTTGTCTGCTACCACACCAGCTAGCCCAGTGTTTCCAGCAGCTGTTGTAAGCTGATTGAGTTCCCTTCCTCCATGATGCTGCGAGTAATTCTGAAGTGTTTGCTGATAACCCATGCATTTCTTTGTTTCGCCTGAAATTTTCCAGACCACTAATTTTAGCGTCCCATTGGTTATCAGAGGATGGGGGTCCCCCCCTGGTAACAGAAGGAGGTCCTTCTGTGGGGGTAGAAGAATGGGGTCTACTATTGACATATTCAGCAACATTGGATAATAAGGTTGTGTTTGCCATGCTGGTGTCACAATGACTAATTCCCCCCGCTCTTTCTGAACTTTTGCTATGCATCTCTGTATCAGGCAAAATGGTGGAAATGCATAAGCTTTCATTCCTCCCCAATGTGCTAGGAATGCATCTGTTCCCATAGCAAATGGGTCGGGTTTCCAGCTCATGTACTTCTCTAGCTGTGCATTTAATCTGTCCGCAAACAGGTCCATCTCTAGAGGACCCCATAACGAATTTATCTGAGCAAATATCTTGGGATTCAACCTCCAACTGTTGATGCTCATGGTTGACACATTCCTGCTCTCCCAATCTGCTGTCTGATTGAGAGATCCAGGAAGGTGCTCTGCTGTAAGCGTTATCTTTCTTTCCAGACAATATTCCCATAGATCTTTTGCAATGTTTGTTAGAATGGGTGATTTTGTTCCCCCCATCTTGTTTACATAAGTCACAGCAGTTGTGTTGTCCATTTTCAAATGAATGTGTACATTTTGTTTGTTTTTGGTTACTGATTTTACTGCAATATTTGCAGCTTTCAGTTCTAATGCATTTATGTGAAGTTTTTTCTCTACTGGGCTCCATGGACCCCCCATTCTTGTTTGGGAAAATGGGCAGTGGAACCCCCACCCCATCGTGGATGCATCCGTCTCTATT